>NW_026928930.1:0-35312 GCF_032062105.1 Saccostrea cuccullata | reverse complement strand
ACTAGCTAAGTTTGAACAACCATCCAGTTGTATCAGTCCTTTCCATTGGAAACGGAAGACCTTAATTGGGTACATCCCACTAATTAGAGCTGATGTTTGTTATGAAATGATAAATCATGTGTAAACTTTCTCAGTTTAGCGGAATCATGAACATTTTCGGCGAGATGAATGTTTTGTATACAGTGGTGATCAAGGCTTTGCGAACCTGCAGGAGCGGATCAAAGGATTTATGAATGAATAAAAACTATGGAAATGACGTACCCATTTTTTAATTTATACTTACACTATCTAATGAAATGAATAATATACATTTGTACAATTAATAAATATACAAGAAAACGCGAAATGATAATAAATGCAGCTGACAATCGTTATTTTTTTTTATATAGATAAAATAAAATATTTATAAATTCAAGAGACAAAACAGAAGGAGAATGAATGATGACAAAATATCACATGACGGAAACTGAGTTTTATGAATGAAGATTTTAAAACGCTACTTGTAAGTTGTATATGTTATATCTGTGTATTCTACCTGGCTGTGTGCTTCAAAAAGGGGGGGGGGGGTCGTCTTGAACATAGTACATAGCCATAACGTTTGAACGGTAAGTGCTAGGGCTTTTATATTTCAAATATGTAATCCTTGTGAGAAGAACTTTTATTGGATACGACGAACTTTGACCCTTTGACCTAGACCTTGGAGAACACATGTGTACATCTGAATCTTTTTTTCTGTTTCGTTTCTATGGCAACTGTGAGCGACTCATTACAATTTTTTTAAAAGTAGAAATCACTTTGACACATTGCAAGGAATAAACACTGAAAGTTTCAAAACGATTGCCTGCGTAGTTATTGAGAAAATCGAAATTAAAGAATTTTAACTTTCACCTGGTTTCCATGGCAATAATCGATTATTTGAAAATTTTAAATGCGAGTTGCACAACTACAGATACTAATCATTAAAATAAGACAAGTTTCATGACGAACGTTTAAGGGACCAGAGAGAACACTCTCGGACAAAATTTGTCGCTTTTTACAGGTTTCCATGGCAACGGTAGACATATTGGAACTGAACGACCTCACTGCACAACTACAACCAGTGATCGTCCTTTGAGGAAAGTTTCAGGAAGATTGTCCCAGCCATCTCCGAGAAACAGCCTGGATAAAAAAAACATGCGTACAATATCAATATGTCGTCCCCGACTTCGTTCGGGGCGACATAATAACTCCTGAATTTTTCTCATCAAAAACTCCTGAATTTTCCCCATCAATTCGAGCATTTCTGCATTGCAGAGAGCTGATGTTTGTTATGAAATGATAAATCATGTGTAAACTTTCTCAGTTTAGCGGAATCATGAACATTTTCGGCGAGATGAATGTTTTGTATACAGTGGTGATCAAGGCTTTGCGAACCTGCAGGAGCGGATCAAAGGATTTATGAATGAATAAAAACTATGGAAATGACGTACCCATTTTTTAATTTATACTTACACTATCTAATGAAATGAATAATATACAATTAATAAATATACAAGAAAACGCGAAATGATAATAAATGCAGCTGACAATCGTTATTTTTTTTTATATAGATAAAATAAAATATTTTTAAATTCAAGAGACAAAACAGAAGGAGAATGAATGATGACAAAATATCACATGACGGAAACTGAGTTTTATGAATGAAGATTTTAAAACGCTACTTGTAAGTTGTATATGTTATATCTGTGTATTCTACCTGGCTGTGTGCTTCAAAAAGGGGGGGGGGGGGTCGTCTTGAACATAGTACATAGCCATAACGTTTGAACGGTAAGTGCTAGGGCTTTTATATTTCAAATATGTAATCCTTGTGAGAAGAACTTTTATTGGATACGACGAACTTTGACCCTTTGACCTAGACCTTGGAGAACACATGTGTACATCTGAATCTTTTTTTCTGTTTCGTTTCTATGGCAACTGTGAGCGACTCATTACAATTTTTTTAAAAGTAGAAATCACTTTGACACATTGCAAGGAATAAACACTGAAAGTTTCAAAACGATTGCCTGCGTAGTTATTGAGAAAATCGAAATTAAAGAATTTTAACTTTCACCTGGTTTCCATGGCAATAATCGATTATTTGAAAATTTTAAATGCGAGTTGCACAACTACAGATACTAATCATTAAAATAAGACAAGTTTCATGACGAACGTTTAAGGGACCAGAGAGAACACTCTCGGACAAAATTTGTCGCTTTTTACAGGTTTCCATGGCAACGGTAGACATATTGGAACTGAACGACCTCACTGCACAACTACAACCAGTGATCGTCCTTTGAGGAAAGTTTCAGGAAGATTGTCCCAGCCATCTCCGAGAAACAGCCTGGATAAAAAAAACATGCGTACAATATCAATATGTCGTCCCCGACTTCGTTCGGGGCGACATAATAACTCCTGAATTTTTCTCATCAAAAACTCCTGAATTTTCCCCATCAATTCGAGCATTTCTGCATTGCAGAGAGCTGATGTTTGTTATGAAATGATAAATCATGTGTAAACTTTCTCAGTTTAGCGGAATCATGCATGAACATTTTCGGCGAGATGAATGTTTTGTATACAGTGGTGATCAAGGCTTTGCGAACCTGCAGGAGCGGATCAAAGGATTTATGAATGAATAAAAACTATGGAAATGACGTACCCATTTTTTAATTTATACTTACACTATCTAATGAAATGAATAATATACAATTAATAAATATACAAGAAAACGCGAAATGATAATAAATGCAGCTGACAATCGTTATTTTTTTTTATATAGATAAAATAAAATATTTATAAATTCAAGAGACAAAACAGAAGGAGAATGAATGATGACAAAATATCACATGACGGAAACTGAGTTTTATGAATGAAGATTTTAAAACGCTACTTGTAAGTTGTATATGTTATATCTGTGTATTCTACCTGGCTGTGTGCTTCAAAAAGGGGGGGGGGGTCGTCTTGAACATAGTACATAGCCATAACGTTTGAACGGTAAGTGCTAGGGCTTTTATATTTCAAATATGTAATCCTTGTGAGAAGAACTTTTATTGGATACGACGAACTTTGACCCTTTGACCTAGACCTTGGAGAACACATGTGTACATCTGAATCTTTTTTTCTGTTTCGTTTCTATGGCAACTGTGAGCGACTCATTACAATTTTTTTAAAAGTAGAAATCACTTTGACACATTGCAAGGAATAAACACTGAAAGTTTCAAAACGATTGCCTGCGTAGTTATTGAGAAAATCGAAATTAAAGAATTTTAACTTTCACCTGGTTTCCATGGCAATAATCGATTATTTGAAAATTTTAAATGCGAGTTGCACAACTACAGATACTAATCATTAAAATAAGACAAGTTTCATGACGAACGTTTAAGGGACCAGAGAGAACACTCGCGGACAAAATTTGTCGCTTTTTACAGGTTTCCATGGCAACGGTAGACATATTGGAACTGAACGACCTCACTGCACAACTACAACCAGTGATCGTCCTTTGAGGAAAGTTTCAGGAAGATTGTCCCAGCCATCTCCGAGAAACAGCCTGGATAAAAAAAACATGCGTACAATATCAATATGTCGTCCCCGACTTCGTTCGGGGCGACATAATAATAACTAGATACGATCTCGTTGCGAGCAACGAGAGGTCTTCCGTCCGTTTTAGGAAAAGAAACCAACTAAAATCGAGCTGAAAAGAGATTCAAAATTTTTGTCACAAGGAATATAGAACCCATGTCGCCAACGTGAATGCGCTTTTTAAAAAAAAAAAAAAAACTTTTTTATCCCCAACGCGCTAACCATTAAGCTATTGGGAGTACTGCTCTAAACATACTTGTGTATACTTTTGCAACTGTTCACCTGTCTAAGAATTATAAAAAGCATTCATAATTTCGCTCCCAACGCCACGAGTAAATATTTCGTGCCTTTTCTTCGGACTGATCTATTAAATAGGCATGATAGCTTCAATTAAATTTTGAAAATAAAACTTTCTTAGCGCCTTTATTTTATTTCGACGTTTCGACGTTAAGAAAGTACACACATGCATATGTAACACATTAATTTATACACATTCCATATCGTATCTAGCCCAGTTACACTAAAGCAGTGAAACAGAAATTAAGTTATAAGATTGACACTCAATTGCATCTTACTACTGTAACGTTTTGGACCTGAGCGGTCAGTAGGTCAGTGCTCGGATTATACCGAGTTTTACCTGGGATATGATTGAATGCAATATATACAGATAATAATATGACACCTGCCTGGTGTCTTTAAATCGAATGACCTAAGTGCTTTGAACAATTATATAACTCCAGTTAATACCGGCACCTGCCTGGTGCCATATGACAATTGCCTCACTATACAACTGACTATATAAGTCAAAATCTACCTGCCTGGTGCCTCTTGAAGTGGCCTTTAACACCTGCCTGGTGTATTACTGCTTACCACGTTGCCTATATAACTCTAGCCAAGTAGCTACATTATACTTACTCATATTTAACTTTGTAAGAGCTTCTCTGTCCTAATGACAAACCAATAGCTCACGTCACACAGCTATATTTTAACTAGTCACTGACTACGGCAACTTTGCACAATTCGATTTGATCGATACACTAATTGGTTTCTGTAGCAAAGTGAAGACACAAGCCAATTGGCGGTACTGCTCCCTTGTACCTCAACTTAGTCAATGATCATAAGTTATCAGATATCATATTGATAAAATACAACAGACTGCCTTTCTTTGGCAATACTATTATTATTTTCTAACAGAACATCATTTATCAATAATACTTGTTTAATTCTTTTGTCAATTGACCAATTAATTACAATATTAACATCGATTATCTATTATAATATAAATAAGTAACGGGAGGTAACTCCTCCAACCATTTCACTACTACGTGAGAGTCGAAGTAGTTTTTCTACATTTCATGTAGCCTTATGTCAGAATGATTTAATCAAACGCTCAGCTGCCTCCATAAGCCCCAACTCACGAAATGGCGGAGTTGACAGAGACAGCCGCCATCTTGGGCCCGCTTCAGATTTTCAAATATTAATATCTAGAGTTCTGATTAACTAATATCCAAACAACTTATATAGTAAGCATCAATCAAAGGGTCTCTATTATCATTCCAAAAATAAATAAAAAATGTTGAGAAACAAAAAAGTTAGAAAATACGAATTTTTTAAGTTTGCAATTCGTAACGACCGGAAGTACTGACGACGCACGGAAAGGCGATTCTGCAAACCACAAAGTCATGATCTATCATCTCCAATAAGTCTCCAGTTCATATCCTTAGCCATTTTTGATAAAAAGGGGCGACAAAATCGCATTTTAAAATCAGGAAATTGTCCATAACTTGGCACCAGATGCGAATTTTCCAAATTTCTCTACGGATGTAACAACTTCATATAATGACACATATTTTGTGAAAATTTCATGAAAAACCGCTTAATAGTCTTCAAGAAATCGCGTGCACAAAATTTTGTCAAAAAAAAGAATAAGAATAATAAGAAACAATACAATCACTATAAGGTCTTCCGTGAAGACGGAAGACCTTAATAAGAAACAATAGAATCACTATAAGGTCTTCCGTGAAGACGGAAGACCTTAATAATAATAATAAGAAACAGAGTAAAAACAATATGTTCCCCAACTTCGTTTGGGGAACATAATTATTACATTTGGAGATAACAAACTCAGAAAATCAATAAAAAGGGTTCCTCCTATCTCTACTAACTGAAATAAAGATTTAGGAAAAAACAAATTGTTATATGTATTCAGCCTAATGTCATTAATCAGAACGGAAATCGACAAGTTTTTTGTAGAGAATAAAACCAAGCCCGGTCCTATAGGTCAGATCCCTATTTATAAAGAAGTGATCCTTTGACATGATATAGTTAAACTTTTCGTCTCTCGTTTTCATGCTCTGTAGGATCAAATTGGCTTCTATCAAGGAGTGTGAAGCAACTTGATTCATTCTAAATACATATATTCTTTTGAATTTATTAGTTTGATTGCACGTTAAGTCAAGTGAAACGGATAAATGAGGGAATGCCAAGCACTGGTGTTATTTTAAAAAAAATTGTTTGTACATTTATACGTATCTGTTTTTTTTTCTATCAATGTAGTAACAAAATTTCCAAGCATCTACAAAAAAAATAATTAGAATAAGCAGTGACAATTTGATACAAACGCAAGACTGCGGGGAAGAGATAAGTGAGATAACTCTGAATAGCTTTTCGGTACAAATCCGCCGGGGGCAGCCCTGGGCCCTTCTTACACAAAGAACTTACGACCAAGATCAAAACCTTTAGTCGATTGTAAAATGTTAAATGTATAATCAATTATTCTGTTGGAAACTGCTAGCTTAAAAATGTCACCTTTAAGTTTTAAAGAGATGAATACAATTTTCGAATCAATGCAAAATAAAATGTTAGGAATATAATTAGAATTTGGTCTTAGTTGTAATTTCTTTTGTAGGCCTCTCCTCCTCCTCCCCCCCCCGTCCTAACTTTGAAAGCATTACCTTTAAGATTAACACATACACGTATTTTGCACCAAATTAGTATACTGACACTATGTCATGCGGTATATGCCTGTTTGTTGTCGCCTCTTATATAGACATTATTATGAAAAGATAGATGGAGTGATACAGGAATATATATATTTAAATATATTTAAAACAATTTACATATGTTTTTGGTATGATTGCAAGATTTTTATACGATAAAAAAAGAGAGAGTGTGTTTGCTCTAGAATCGCGGAGCCTTACGTTGCGTGTTCGAATCTGCAGGATTGTACGTGGAGACCGGTTTTTCGTTTGAGACCGTATAAATCGAGGTCCCGTGTCGCAGTAGATGCTGCCATGCAAAAAGACCAATCATTACTCAAATACCCAAAGTACCGAATAAAAAGGTGTAAATTTATTATCCACGTGGGAAAAGGGTGGTGTCTCAAAAGGAGTAAAAATTTCCCGGTTTTAAAATGTTTTTTTTAAATTATGAAATTAAGGAAATTAATATACATATTAGTATCTATTTTATTTTCTTTCCAAAATTCACCTTTTTTTCTTTCTATTCTTTCTGTAGATCATCTTACTATGATATATAGACTATAGCAATTAATTAATTGTTCTACCTGGACAAGGTCTGTTTTTGCACACATTTTTTTTTCAATAGTGAAATTCCATTGTGTGCAAAATGAGAGCAATCCTGTCAGAGGCTGCATTTCATTTCCGAAATTTTTAGCAATTATTATTTTTTCATTTCCGACATTTTTTTGTTTTCATTTCCAACATTTTTTTGTTTTCATTTCCGACATTTTTCAGACAGTAACTTTACTAACAGATTTGAAGACATTACCTATGAAAAATTCAAAGGAATACAAATTATAAATAAATAATTGAAATCGAATATCTGCGTTTTCTGAAACGACTGTGACAATAGAAAATGTAGGCAACTACCTGAATTAAAGTTTGAGAAATTGACTCAATGTTTATACTCTGCGTAGATGTAAAGCAGAAAAAATAAAGTTCTGTGCAGAGCAGTATAAAAAATGTGGTATAAACCGGAGTATAAACTGGATTAGAATATACATCAAGTATCTTGTACATAAGTTTGGTGCTTCACTGACATTTATTTTAGTCCACATTTAATGAGGTGAAAAAGTTGTATGTTCATTGAACTCTTTTACCTAGACTTAGTGCTATATGTATGCATATATGTATAATAAATAGATTTTTTAAAATATATTTTTAATCAATACTTAGCAATAAATACTTTCAAAATTTCATTTTCGCTGACTAGGAAAACATCGAATTGCCGCAGGTAAATTCCGGAAATGAAAACAAAATTATGTCGGAAATGAAATTAAAAAATGTCGGAAACGAAACAAAAAAAATGTCGGAAATGCTATGCAGATTTCCGGAAATGAAATCGCTGTCAGACACCCCTTTGTTAAATGTTTGTCCTCTTATAAGTACCTGCCTTTTTTCTATCAATGTATTAACCCAATCTCCGTTACGCATATATACAAAAAGAAGCAGTGACAATTTGTTACGTAAGGCTGAAGGGGAGAGTTCAGTCCTGGAAATAACTGTTTACTAAGTGTTCATTGTAACTATGTCTAACTTTTTGAAACATCATTTTTAAGAGATTTAAACAATTTTTAAATCAGTGTAAGACAGATGTTATGACAAGAATTAGATTTTGGTATTAGGCCAAAATAAAAAATAGTCTTGTTTCCTGCTACCCGACCTACCCTATTTTTTTGCACCCGACCCTAAAGTTTTTTTTAGCTTTTCGGGAAAAAATTCAAAATTTTAGAAATTTCATGTTTCAAAAGTGAAAAAATTTATATGTTCTCAAGTTGTATTACATGAAATATATGTTTAAATATGGACTTTTGTAAAATTCCACTTGAGTTGTGCATCAGAAGACATGGAATTTCATTTTAAAAGATGATATTGACCTTAGCTATATTAGCTATGACATGTTCAATTTCGTTTTATAGTAGTTCATATCCAAAAAAAATACCATTGGAAAAAATAGAATAAAATTAAAAAATAAAATAATTTTCCTATTTTTTTCTGGCTGGTAGGAGGAAACAAGACTATTATTTTTTTTGGCCTTAGTTGTAAATTCTGATGTAAAACGAGCCCCTGGTCTTTCACTAGCAGAATTTTCTTCCAGATTAACTCTCATTTTTGGCACCTAATTTTTTTGGTCAAATTAGAAAACTAAGGCGTGTTTTTGTCTGGGTCTTGACTATGTTATGTCTCTTCTTGTTATTAGTCGCCTTTTATAGACATCATTATAAAAATTGATGGAGTGATACGCAGAAAAGTAAATACTTTAAAATTATTACTTTTTAAGATGATTTCAAGGTTTAATTTTATACCAGCTAAAGTCATAAAAATAGATGAGAGTGTTTGCTCTAAAATTGCGGAGTAAGGACTTGATCCCTACGTTGCGTGACTTAGCTATATATTTATTCTTTAAAATAGAATTAAGGAAATATATATTAATTACATGCTTATCCAATGTGATTTTATAACCCTTTTTTGTTGTCCGGTTATGTAAAATTAGACCAAGAAAAATTAGACCGTTAATTAGAGATACTAGTACTTGAAAAGATTTAGTAAAATACTGAAAGTTTTTATTTGAAGTATCCCAACATCATTCGCTTGAACTTTGTTATTTTTTTATGAATTATTTTTTTTTTAAATCAAGCTGCTTTCGATACAAAATAATGATTTTATTAACTTACCCGAAATAAACAGCTCTGTAGATCTACCATTTACCTATACTTATAGAAAAAAAGATTACTAAGTCTACTTACTGTTGATGTTGATAACGTCTCCAAATTATGTTGTTAATAAAGTCATCAAGACTTCACCGAAGAAGGCATTTTCACAGCTTCAAAATTCAAGGACAGAAAACCACACAGAACTGCTTCAGTTATCTGTTTTAATAAAGAATGCATAATGCTTCGCTTCTTTTTAATGCTGATTGACAGACCATATAATCGGCCATCAAAAGTGATCAATGCATTCCTTTAAGACCACTAAACAGTAAAAGTAACAAACAAGGCAATAGATAGGTCATTTTCATACTATCTTGTTGTACAGTATATATACTGCTAGGTGACTAACAGGGCTGGTGCACCTCACAACAAGATCTAGAGGACTTTTGTGCATATTAGACTCATTCTGTACAGAGGAGGAGATTTGTTTACCTTGTGTCCGGATATTCATTGTGAATTAGGCAAAAAAAAAAAATTATATATAAATAAATAAATAATAAAAAATAAATAAATAAAAATAAAAACAAACCTGAATTAATGTCAGGTATGAAAATTTGATGAAGAGTTTAATTTTTATCTAACAAATAATACAGATATATGTATTTAAAAAAAAAAAATCTTCAAACATTTTTCTGTGGTTAAAGGTGGACAAGAAAATTCTGTTCAAGTAATGCAACATGGTATTTATGTTAAAGAAAGTTATTGGTGTGATCTGCTTGTTTTGCAATGAGAAAATGAATTTTAATAAGGATCTCCCCATGATTTTTTTAAAAGAAGTTCTATCCGTTATTAATAATTTTGTTCAATGAATAGATCTGTAAACCTTTATTAAATATCAGTTGGAATGTTTCAATGCAGGTGTACATTTCAATGGTCATACTCTTTTGTAACGATTTAGGATATTAAGTATATTCTAATTCGGCTCAATAAATTTCAATCCGTTAAAATATTACAACCAATTCAATTCAGAATAAAATTGAAGACATTTTAGTCTCCAATACATTTATCGACGAGTAGTTTAATGTTAAGATTGTCTTTGAAATCATCTTATAAGTGACAATTTTACAATGTTGGAAGAAAAAAAAATAAAATGCTTAAAATCGTTAATGTAAATTGAGTTTGGCAGACATTCTTTTAATTATTCTTGAATGTTTATTAAAATTGAATAAACTTTAAAAATGTAAGGTTAACTTTGTAAAGTCCTAAATAAGCATAAGAGGTATACCCTGTACTGTTATTTAAGTTTACTTACATTTACAGACAATTTCCAATCATTACAATATGAATAAATCACATCCAGCATTTCACATAACCCCTCAGGAGAATCGGAAAATAATAACATGTTATCTGCATTATATAACATTATAAATAATGACACTTTTTGGAGATTAATGTCTCGATAATTAGAACATGATTAAGATAGATAGATACTTAGTATTTATTATGCTACATACGTTGTTACAATGCATTTCTGACAAGATAATATTTAGATATGTATATAAAAGTTTAGCACTAAACATTCCTATTAGAATTTACAAAATGTCGGAATAAGTCAGTTTTCGAACGACACTTAATAAATTGCACATTTGTATACCAAGGGAAACCCAGGAAAGCCAAGAGCTTATTTCCAATATAGTCCTTATACTTATACAGTCATGTATTTGTATATATACCAAATCTTTACATGATTGTATACTAAGTAATCGTAATTAACTTACAATAAAATAAGAATAATAAAACATGACCTGACTATTACAGTTGGCAATACCACTTTATAAAAAAAAATCGTTGACCTTTCTTTCAAAAGCAAACTTATTTCTTTTATTTAAAACATTTTATTGCAGTATAGCCCCCCTCCCCCCCCCCCCCCCCCCCACACACACACACACACTAAACAGGATTTTCGAGTTTGGACAAATTTCATCTTTTATTGCTTGTCAAGTGTTTTTTAAAGTTGAATGTTCTCTGGTGGCCCCCTCTCTTTTATCAAAAATGATGCTATGTCATTGAAATGATATTAAACAGTTCAAGAAATCTTTTTTTTATGTACAGCTAATACAATCAACAGTGCAAGTCACGAATTACGCAGAAGGAATCTTAAACATCTTGGCTGTGCTTATTAAAGTAAATCGTTTTATTTGAACACATACTTTTGAAAAAAAAAATTTTCTCAAAATTTAACAATTTGCATTTTTGCTTTGTTCTGACAGAAAAATCTGGAACTTATCCGTAAGTTACAATTTGTCATATCTTCGATATTGGAGAAAAATATAATGGGAAGATGTAAGGATAATGAAAGGATTACTTTTACGCCAATTTTATTATTATGTTTAGATGGTGCTAGTCATATGTTTTTGATATTTTAATATTTGTATTTTAAAGGATTATTTCCTCTTTATTGACTCTGTTAACGAGGTAAATTACCTAGATATCCAATGGAGTATACGGTTAAAGAAGCTGCCATTTCATAATCTTTGTTTTGACACATTGTACAAACATGAATATGGTACATTAAATGTATATGAACTCAAATAAAAGTAACGAAACACTTTTTTAAAAGGCAAAACAATTAAACCATATAAACTACTTAAATCAATCAAAATTTTAATATTCTAATATAAGGAATTTCACGCAAAGCTGAGCTAATGCATCACGATCGCTATGGTTCAATCCATAGTCCAGAATGCATTCCTTGATCTTTTCAAACATACAAGAGGCCCATGGGCCACACCGCTCACCTGAGCACTGTGGCTAGGAAAAAGTAGAAATTGGTTTATTATTGAAAAGTTTAAATCTAAAAGTAGTCCCATGAGCAATAGCTTTGCTATTCTTGAGAAGATGATTTTTAAAGAATTTTCCTATATATGTCTATGTAAAACTTTGATTGGCCATTGTAGCCCCGCCCTACCCCCATGGGTCATGATTTGAATAAACTTGAATCTACACTACCTGAGGATGCTTCCTTATAAACATGATCAATTATGGCTTTGTTAGTTTTGAGAAGAAGATCTTTTAAGAATTTTTCTATATATTTCTATGTAAAACTTTGGTCGGCCATTGTGACCCCTCCCTACCCCCTGGGGTCATGATTTGAACAAATTTGTATCTACACTATCTGAGGATGCTTCCATATAAATATTATGAATTATGGCTTTGTCCTTCTTGAGAAGAAGATTTTAAAAGAATTTTCCTATATATTTCTATGTAAAACTTTGGTCGGCCATTGTGGCCCCGCCCTACCCCCGGGGGTCATGATTTGAACAAATTTGAATCTACACTACCTGAGCATGTTTCCCCATAAGTTTCATCTTTCCTGGCACAGTGGTTCTTGAGAAGAAGATTTTTAAAACATACCACCAAATTTTCATTAATTCCCAATTATCTCCCCTTGAATGAGGGCCTGGCCCTTCATTTGAACAAACTTGAATCCCCTTTACCCAAGGATGCTTTGTGGCAAGTTTGGTTGAAATTGGCCCAGCGGTTCCTGAGAAGAAGTCGAAAATGTGAAAAGTTTACAGACAGACAGACGGACGCCGGACAAAATGTGATCAGAAAAGCTCACTTGAGCCTTCGGCTCAGGTGAGCTTATAAAAAAGCATTCATCAATATAATACTGTCTCTTTTTTCTTTTTCCTTTTATTAAAGCAATAATTATACGCTGAACTTTGGTTTATAATGCACAATGGTTTAAAAATAATTTTTTGAAGACAAAAATATTACGAGGGGCGTTCAAAAATTACATGGACTATGTTATTGTTTACTCTTACAGACGTCATGATCATATAGTTAAATGAAATTTTACAGAAACATATAAAAAAGAGTCTAAGTATTATATAATAGATTTATATGCAACCTTGACCTGTTTAATCAGCAATGCATTCCAGAAACCATTAACAAACAATTAATTATTAGATTAAAAATAATGCTTTTAGTTACATTACTCTCCGTAACATGAGATAAACAAGAGGCCCAGGGGCCACAGCGCTCACCTGAGCACATCAGCTAGGAAAAACACATATCAGATCAGAACTGAAAGTTAATTTAAGTTGGGGGGGGGGGGTTGAATTTTAACCCCCAAGGGGATCATAATTTGAACGAACTAGAATCTACATTACCTGAGGATGATTCCATACAAATATTACTAATCCTGGCTTTGAAGTACTTGAAAAGAAGATTTAAAAAGGTTTCCCTATATATTTCTATGTAAAACTTTGGTCGGCCATTTTGGCCACACCCTTACCCCGTGGTCATGACTTGAACAAACTTGAATCTACACTACCTGAGGATAATTTCACATGAGTTTCATCTTTCCTGTTTCAATGGTTCTTGAGAAGAAGATTTTTAAAGATTTTTCCTATATATTCCTATGTAAAACTTTGATCGGCCATTTTGGCCCCGACCTACCCCCGGGGGTCATGACTTGCACAAACTTGTATCTACTCTACCTGAGGATGATTCCACATGAGTTTCATTTTTCCTGGCCCAGTGGTTCTTGAGAAGAAGATTTTTAAAGATTTTTCCTATATATTCCTATGTAAAACTTTGATCGGCCATTTTGGCCCCGCCCTACCCCCGGGGGTCATGACTTGAAAAAACTTGAATCTACTCTACCTGAGGATGATTCCACATGAGTTTTATCTTTCCTGGCCCAGTGGTTCTTGAGGAAAAGATTTTTTAAAAGTGCCAATAATTTTTCTCTAAATCATGATTATGTCCCCTTGGAAAAGGGCGTGGCCCTTCATTTGAACAAACTTGAATCCCCTTCACCCATGGATACTTTGTGCCAAGTTTGGTTGAAATTGGCCCAATGGTTCTTGAGAAGATGATGTAAATGTGGAAAGTTAACGACGACAACGCCAACGACAACGACGACGACGACAACAGACAACGGACAAATTTTGATCAGAAAAGCTCACTTGAGCCTTTGGCTCAGGTGAGCTAAAAAAAACTTTCATAAATTTTTGTAAAATATTGAGTGAAAAGGAATAAATGTTAATGGTGTTATTTTTTTTTTCAGTGGATGCATCTACATTTATATACACGTATATGTGATTGTCACCGTACGTTTCTTAGTAAACTGATGCAAATACATATATATATCCAGCTATATAATATGTACACCATGTTTGTTTAGGTCTTGAGGCCTAGAGAGTTAAATTACAAGGACCAATTCGTTTAAACTTACAACTCATATTAAGAAAACAAACCCTTTTAGATATATGGAGATAACGCAAAGTATTAGAGCTCAAAGTCCATTTAAAGAATACCAATGATGTGCACTGCAAACACGGACCTCAAAAACATAAGAGATGGAGTCAGGTACCATGAAGGAGTGAACATCCCCTGCTGATCATTCTCACCCTCCGTTTTTTCATTACTATGATCGGGAAATAACGGGAAAAAATCCGTGGACAATTTAGTGAGTAAATAATGGTCTAACAATTAGTATGAAAAAGTCAGTAAGCACTTGATTCACAGACAGACTGTATTTGTTGAAAAAAAATCCTTGTATCGACCACAGAACTTCTGAAATGATGACTTCAAACAAGAATGTTCATCTCCATGTTTTATCAAACTGATTGTCAAAAGAAGAGCATAATCTAGCGTATCGAATCAACCGAGGGATATTAATCCCATATGCAGATAATAAGTATGTTATGCTACATAGGTAATGGAAATTTACGACTGAAAAGTTAAAGTCATCACGTTTATCAAAAAGCTTAATTGATAGATTATCATAAATACATTTTTCTGGTAGCTGAAAAATATGGAGATAATGAACGGATACAAGCTCAAAATCATATTCAAATAATAGAAATCGGTTGATTTTCTAGAGAAGTTGACGATTAAAAAGTTATAATCATCACAATTAGCATAAAGTTTGGTTGTAAAATTTTCGTTAACGTCTTTTTCTAGTAAAATATCTAAATGTGAAACAGATGTGTCTGGATCTGATATCGTATAAGCAGAATATTTTTAGCGAGGATTTTATTTTGGCATTGTTATGAGATCGCTGAAATTGAATACCAATATCGCTAAAAATTAAGGGACTCCGATCCTCAGCCAGGTAGGACAACTCTTTAATTTATAATTTAATTCAAAAAGTCTCAAAATGAAGCTTGAAAATTAAATCTTTTCATGCAACAATTTTCATTATATACCTCTTAATTTGCTTCAAGGCTTTTTGAAGTTCTCAGAAAGGTCTAATTAAAAGTCAAAATTTTTACCCTGTAAGAGCATTTTAAAATTACATATATCAAGAAATTGTTGTTCATTTTAATCTAACCATAGATATCAATGTTTATTAACATGATGTGAAATTAGAAGTGATTTATGGAGCTTTGCAATGACAGGAGAAATTCTAAACATTTTGCATTGTAAAATGATTGAAGTAAATAAAAGAAATTGAAGAACATTATATATATATAAATTGTGGGATTTCTTCAAAAGCCTGGATACCTATGATTTTTATTTTTAAAATGTGTTATTTGATCAAATTTGAATTGGAAAATGCATAGCAGGTGTTTTTATTCGCAATTCCTGAAAATATATTTGAGATTTACTAATTTTCTCTATATAATATGATTAACTTGAAAGATGAAGTTTGAAGAATTATTATGGGTAAAAACACGTTACTTTGAAAATTCAGAGACATTTTTGTGAGCGTTTTCAATTAGTCAATGTTTGATTTTCAGAACCTGAGGATCGGAGTACCTTAATTGCGTTTTATTTGTAAAGGCTTCTTAAGTGAGCGTTTTAAAATCTTTAAAATTAAATCTCGCTAAATATAAAATATACCAGTTTTTAAGGATAAATCACTAAATTTGCATTTATAGGATATCTCTTCGTTCAAGCTCAAAGGGATATATTGTGTCGACATATGAGAAACCATTTTAATGCGATCTTTATATCAATATGTGGAGTTGATGGCCACAACAAGTGTTACATTCTTCTCTTGTAGATAATTTTAAAATAAATTCTACTTGAATACAATAATAGATCTACACAGGTCTGTATTTATAACGGGGTAAAATTGGTTCCAGTGAGAATTCCAAAAACCTCAAAGATACTGTCAATCAGAATCTCAAGCATCTTTTTAATATCAACATCAGAGTACTTTTGTGTACAATCAGATACGTGTATGTACAATAAAAATGTACTCTTAATTAAACAAAGTAAATATGCACATGACCAATGACAAGGTATGTATATTACGAATTCCAGTTATTGAAAAAGCAGCTTTCTATGATGTCAAAAAGTCTCCACTTTAATTTATCATGAGGAATGATTGTATATAGAGCTGAAAAGTTTTTACGTTATTGATTTTGGTGAAATTCTGTGATTTAAAATTTTCATAAGTTTCTTAAAATTACTAGTATCTGATTTGCATCACTTCTCAAATTGCTGCACAGTACTCCTAAAGTTTCTCCTTCGGATCAGCAATACCTTAAATCGTGTGTTATATATACACTGCAATATTATTAACAGCAGTGAATTTGATGTATTAAAATTTTGATATTTTGAAAATTCATAGACAATTAATATGAAAAAAGTATAAAAAGGGGTTTTTAAGGGAAAAAAGGATGGAGTATCTTGCAAGAAACATCACGAGGATTTTCCAGGACATTTATTAACATTACAGAATTATTTATAGCTGACAGTCAGCATGCGAAGCAAGTAAAATAAGCATTACTTGCATGATGTATAAAACAGCCTAAAGAAAGACGGTCAGTAATATATTTTAAAACATTAATGAATAGAGCCTTATTATAATTTTGGGGTATCTATTTTTACTTAAATGAAAGCAAACATGTACATACAAGAGGATATGAAATTAATCTTAATTTTCTGAAGGAAAAAATAATAGTGCAAAAATTCAATTTTCCATGGTAGAGCATTTCCACCATTGCTGATTCTTCAGGTAAATCATTATAATGCCGTTCTATTTGCAACATCTACAATCATCAGAAAGTGAAGTCCGTAGGAAAATGTTGAAATAGAAAAGGGTCAGTGTTCTTCTGTGAATTTACACATCAATCAACAAGGAATGAATAAAATATATATACAAGCATCTTAAGTGATAAATTTCTCAACTCATACCATCAGTCAAAAGATGAAGTAAAGTAGTGTTTTACACAATTAAAATGTCAATTGTTATAATTAATCATTTTTAAAATGTGATGAAGATATTTTCTCCTTGAAACAACAACACATTACTTATAATGGGTCATTTTAAAATAGGACAATAATTTAAGTACCGTGTTTCCGAATTATTTAATTGTTATAAAGAATGAAATCAAATAGCAAAATTAATTCAAATATATTGATACACTTAGTTCTCTTGTTCCAAATCTATTATAAATTATTAAGCGGTGATTTCTTTCATTCCGGGTCTAAGGACCAGAAGCTTTTCCCATCTCCATCTTTTGACCATTTAACAGGCATTACATTTCTAAACTAAGTTTCTATTTTCCTGGACCTAAATATTTATTTGTGATATTTTGTTTTCCATTATTCCTTTAAGAAATTATAAATCTTCGGTTTCTTTATTTTCATTTTGAAGTTATATACAATCTGAAAGAAAATCAACGAACTTCGGTTGATGAATTGATTAGCGGCAGAACTATAGCGTTACGGTTTTATAAACGAGGGGTGATCAAAAAGTTCGCAAACTATCTCTATATCTACAAAACCACAATTCAGATTAGAATGAAATTAGGTTCACACATAGCCATACACAAGGTTTATAAATAGCATATGCTGAATAAAGTTTCTCTCCTTGTTTGTGACGTCACAATGTGAAAATGACGTCACTATTTAGGTCACTTGTGTCGAAAAATGGTTGTCTCAGTCGAACTCGTTCAACAAACGACTGTACAATTTATTGTAATATCTTAGAAATCCCTCTACAGTATCATATAATAAATTGTACACAGTTTATTGAGATAAATGAGTTCCTATAAATTCAATTAATGATTGGATTAATCGTTTTAGTGAAGGAAGGCTGATGGTTAAAAATGATACTTGTCATCTTGCCCAGTGAAAGCAAGTTTGAAAAGATATGTATTTTTAATTAAGCAATTTGCTATCAAAGACCTCCAGTTAGCACTCAGAAAAATAGTTGAATATTTGAACAATGATATAAGTATTAAATACCTAAGATATCGTTTACTTTAGATTTTAAACATATTAGATATGATAAAAAGGATGCATACATTCTCTATCCACCTTGAAGAAAGGTCTCTCCTGAGACAGAAGATTTGTTTTTTAATGGTCGCCATGCTTATTTTTAAAAAAAGATGTTATTATCCATCCATTCTGTTGCCGAGATATGACCATTTCTGACAAATGAACTGTTCTTGGCATAAAAATTAACTCACATGGAAAGAAATATAAAACTCGAAAAAATCTTTTAACTTTTGTGACAGAACGCTACGGAGGGGGTCACATGACCGCCAATATCACGTGATTCGCGAATGCGCAGAACGGTGGTTGATGTGCATTAAAATCGGGGAGGAATAATTTAAAATATAATCAACATTAAAACCAAATATTGTTTCTTGTATGGAAGTTATTCAATTAGTTTGCGAACTTTTTGATCACCCCTCGTATTATTCTTTGATCATAACGCTACAGATCCCGTAATGCAAAAAGGTGCAAGTTACGTCGCAAAATTTTTTTGCGCACTGCTAGGGAGAATTTCTCCACTTTCTAGCATTAGTCAATCAACTACCTTTCACTTCCTAATTCTAGACACATTCTTTAACCAATCTGTATATTTTACCCACCTCACAACCCTTTATAGTCGTCTCTGCAGGCGATAAACTCGCATGAGGTAAACTTTCAGAAATCAAACAGCCAATTCTAATCAAGCGAGCTTATCACTTGCAGAGACGAAATTTCTGACTATACTATTGATATCCATAAATTGATTTTTGATAATTTGATATGTGATAATTGGGAATGGGCAAAAGTGCTAAAAACTTAATACGCCCTTTCCCTACACATGAAGAAGGATATGGAGATAACGAACAGTATTCAATATGAAAGCCCATAAAACAATACAAAAAAAAGGAGTAGAGCAAATACGGACTTCCGAAACATCAGAGGTGGGATCAGATGCCATAGAGGAGTAAGCATTCCCTGCTGACCGATCACACACGCCGTATGAACCTTGTCATGATTGGGAAATAACGGGAAAATCCGTCGTCAATTCAGTGTAAACATGTAAATAATGGACTAACAATTAGTATGAAAAACGTCAGTCAGCATTTGACTCAATGATAAATTGTATTTTCTGACAAGGTCATTATATCGACCAAAGAACTTACAAAATGATGACTTTAAACGAGACTGCTGATATTCTTGTTTTATCAACTTGCTCGTCAATAATTTACCTCGTTTTAGAAATTGTTCATACGTAGAGCATGCTCTTGCGTATCGAATCAACTGAGATATATATACACTCCGTATGCAGGTGATGAAGGTATATTGCTGCATCAGTAAGGGAAGTTGACGATAGAATACTATAGCTTGGTTGTTAGATTATCATTAACGTCTTTTTCAAGTAAAATATCCAAGTATGAAACAGATGTGTCAGACTCTGTGGCATCTTTTACCTCAAGCTCACCAGGATATATCGTATCGACGTAGGAATGGAAATTACCATTGTTAATTGACAATACGTCGTCGATATATTTAAATGTCGAGTTGAAGGCCACAGCAAGTGTTTTATTCTTTTCACGCATAGGATTTTGCACAAATTCTGCTTCATATGAATAAAAAATAGGTCTGCTAAAAGGAGCACAATTGGTACCCACGGGAATTCCAACAGATTGTTGGAATACATGGTCTCCAAAAACCACATAGATATTGTCAATCAGAAACTCAAGCATCTTTTTGATGTAAATTTCACAATACTTGTGTGTGCAATCAGAATGCGTTTTAACAAAATAATTTTGCAAGAGACCAATGACCAGGTAAGTAAATTTACGAGCTTCAATTTTAATGAAAAGCAGATGTCAATGATATTAAAAAGCCTGGATTTAATTTATCTTGGGGAATTGTTGTATATAAAGTCGTAAGTTTTTAAGCTGTTGATTTTGGTAAAATCTTGTGATTTCAAATTGTCCAAAAGTTTTTTGGAATTTTTGAGTATCTACCTCTGATTTACACCACTTTTTGAATATATTGTTGCACTGTACTCTTGAAGTTTTTCCTTCACTACTGTCAATATCTTAGTGATGAGTAACGAAAGAGGCTTGGTTGTACATTTACTGGAACCCGCAATGTATCTTTGTTTGTAAGGATTTTTATGAAGTTTCGGAATCCAATATATATATGGTAGTTCAAATTCATTTTGGTTCTTGGGATATTACAATTATTCAAAACTGACGTATGATTTTGAAGAATTTCTTCCTTAGAAAGGGAAGTATGAGCATAAGTAGGATTACGACTTGTAGAATTAAATCCAAGTTCTTCTAAAATACAATGTATATAATGAACCTTACAAGCGAAGGCAATGTTGTTACCTGCTTTGTCGGCAGGGACCAGTACGTAATGATCATGTAATCTATCTAATTCTTTTTTCACTTCTAGATTATCGAACACAGAAGGATAGATGGTTTTCATATTGCCCCTTAATCTTTTAACGCGTGACTTTAACATGGATCTGATACTTTTAATCCATTCTGACAAGGTGTCAACGTCTTCTTTTTCATATTTGGCCCATCGTTTGGCGTAATTTTCAACAGAATCCATAATATTTCTGAAATTCCGACGCCAGTTGAAGGATCGGGGTTCCCTATATTTAGGACCTTTTAAAATAAATGATCTAAGGTCCTCATTATTAACTATATTTACGTCACCTGTAATAACGTGTCCACCAGAACTAAAGTTATAGGGCGAAGAAGAACATGGACACGATGGAGGATTATGTTTTAGATACTCGGTATCCATGAATTATACCAAACCTATTTATACATGGGTTTCAGCTTAAAATGAAATGAATTAACACAGAAAAGCATAATATTTAATCAGAGCAACACACATTAGAATACATTCCTTATGTAAAACACATATGCTGTATAAAATTTGCAAGAAGTAATGCAGGCGCGGATCCAGAATTTTTTTCCAGGGGGGGTCCATCCCAGTAAAAAAAAAATCCAATTCCGTGACAAGCAAAAAAAAAAAACCTAAAATCGCCGAAACGTCAAAAACCTATTTCGTGGGGGGGGGGGGGGGGGGGGGGGGGGGGGGGGGGGGGGGGTATTGGTGACTTTTATAGTGGTGACTTCTATTGCCTCAAATCTCACTTTTCATACCCATTTCATACATATTCGCGTTTACCAGGGGGGTCAGCTAGTGGTGACTTCTATTGCCTCAAATCTCACTTTTCATACCCATTTCATACATATTCGCGTTTACCAGGGGGGTCAGCGTTTTCCAGGGGGGGGGGCATAGTAACTTTCTTGTTTTAGTATATACATTTTTTAACCTGGTCAATTCCAGGGGGGGGGTCCTGACCCCCCTGACCCCCCCTCTAGATCCGCGCATGAAGTAATGATTGTATCAACGAAATCGTCTTGACTTTTTCATAAAAGTTTGTACAATAGAAAATAGGTATTCATTTTCGACATAATTTAACGTTTCATCTCCCCAGAGTAAAGTGTGAGTATCGACAGTACGTAATTTACCCATTCGCAAAAAATTCTCAAAAATTTTTTTTAGCTTCTGTATATTTTTTACATGAGAAGAAATAATGAAAAGTATCCCCCACTCTTCCACAAGAACATAGGTGACTCAAAATAACATTGCATCGAAAAAGATCGCTACTAAGCACACACTTGTGTCGAAGCCTCGTATGTTTTATATTTAAGCGTCGAATTCCGTAACTGAAGTAAGAGGGTGGCATTTGTTTATTGTAAGAAACAGACTTTTTAAAAAAAGATAAGGAGGAAGAATTTCTTACATTAAGAGGTAATGAGTTCCATTCATCAATAAGAAGGGGGACGAAAGTTGACTTATAAGCTTGCAATCTGCAGTTGGGTATGTTATAGTTATGCAGGTTTCTCATACTGTAACATGATGAATTTCAGCTTAAGTTTGGGATTATATCAGTAAGATATTCAGGAACTTGGTTGTTATCAATTTTTTACATTGTAGTTAATCTATAGTTTTTTCCTTCTTTCATGCAATGGTTCCCATCCAGTTTCAAAGTAAATTGCATCTTTAGAGGCTACAAGAGTTAAGCCTGTGACAATCCTAGCAGCATATAATTGTAATTTTCTATTTTTTCGTTGTCACCAACATTACATCCACCCCACACCAATGAAGCGTATTCTAACTAAGGCCTAATAAAGGTTGTGTGCATGAGTAAAAGCGTTTTCCGGTTGACTACAAATTTAAGTTTTTTAACAAGTCTAATTCTTTATACGCATTAGTTAGCATAGTATCGATATGTGTAGACCAACTGACCTCTTGTGAGGAAAAAAAATCCCTAAATGTTTAGGCGAAGAAACAAATTCTACCTGACTTTGCTGAAAGAGTTTAGTATGAATAACACTTTTTCTCAGGCTAAAATACATTGCTTTAGTTTTAGAAGGATTGAATTTGAGAAATCATTTTTCGACCAAATTCTAGCTTGTTACGATCTCAGTTCAGTTTGTTTTCAATAGTATTAACATTTTTAGATGACTGTTGTAGGGAGTTATCATCTGCAAATAATCTACAAGAACTTGTAATTTCTTCAGCAACATCATTAACATATATAAGAAATAACAGAGGTCCTAACACTGAGCCTTAAGGGACACCCGCGTGTATAGGTTTTTCGTCAGATAACAAGTTTCTGTATAATACTCGTTGTGTTCTACCTTCGATATGTAACTCTTTAACCAGTGAAACATATTTCCTTCTATACCATAAGTTCTGAGTTTGAACAAGAGACCCTTGTGCCACACACGATCAAATGCTTTAGAGAGATTACAGAATATCATGCAACAATTTTCACCGTCGTCAATATCTTTAACAATAGTATCATATGTTTCTATTAGTTGATATACAGCGGAATGACCTGGTAAAAATTCAGATTGGTATTTATAAAAAAGATTGTTATCATGAAAGTGATTATACAAGTGTTTGAATATGATTCGTTCTATTGTTTTACCAATACAACTTAACAATGGCACAGTTCTATAATAAGACATATTGGAAGGATCATCTTTCTTAAATAAAGGAAGAACATTAGCAACTTTCCATTTATAGGAAAAAATACAATCAACTAATGACATGTTAAACAATAAACATAATGGTTTTACAATAGTATACATTGTGAATTTAAAAATCTTGTGACTAATATTGTTAAGTAATAAGAAGAATTGAAATAATATTTATAATTTCTTGTTCAGAAATACAGACTGTATCAAATGTGCTATTGCACACAGAAAAGAAATTCGCTTTCGTCAATACAAGTAATAGAAGCAAAATAATCATTTAAAACATCTATTTTCTCTTCATTTAAAAAGCAACAGATGCATCACCATCAATAGAGGTATACTGTAGAGGGGGAATATCTGTAGTTGATTTAACTTTGAATACATCTCTCAATTACTTCCAGTAAAGTTTGGAATTATTTTTAATTGCATCTGTAATGTGATGTTCTATATTAATATGATAGTTTTCGATCGCGATTTTTTCATATTTTTAAACTTGTTCCTGCATTTCTTCTATTTTTCTTTTGTCCTCTAAGCCCTACTAAATAATCTAGATTTAGTTCTAAGTGTTTTACGCAGAGCCGAATCAAACTAAGGTTTATCTTTCGGAAGTATTACAACCGATTCTTCAGGAATACATACCTGTACAATATTCAAAAATGTTGATGTATAAATGTTCGTTGCTTGATCTATATATGGTGCCTCAATCAGTATTTTCAATAAGAGAATCCATTTTATCAATATGTGCATGTTTATATAACCAACCTTTTCTTTCGTATGATTGATTTTGAATACTAGTGCTAATACTAGTAACATCCGATTTAACATAAACATAATAATAATTGTATGTGGTCCGCAAATAATATTTACGGTAATAAAACATTAAAATGTAAAATTTAAAGATCAAAACATAAATTGAAAGGGAGTTTGATTAAATTGCAGCAGATGAACATAGTATTTGTAAATAGTTTTTCCTGAAATTAATCAAGGGCGTTTTTTCTTTCTTAAAACGTAGAATATAATGCGCATCTTCCTAAACCTACGCATTTAAAGATTTGCCAACAACATACGTGTTTATATTAATCTACCAATTAAGGATGTTAAGTGTTAGCAAATCAAGCAATTAGCTCACCTGAGCCGAAGGCTATTTAATGTAAGATTTTCTGATCTAAAATGTCATTGTCGTGGTCTAAAATGTTCACATTTTCAAAGTCTTTTCCAGAGACACTTGGACAATATCAACCATCTGGAAACAGAGTATGGACAGGTTATTTGAATTTATGTTTGTCCAAAAGAAAAAAAACATAACTTTATCAAAAGGGGAGAAATTGAAGTGAAAATTAAATGAGTCATTTAATTTCTTTTCAAAATCTAAATCACAAGACAAAACAATAAAAGGTGAAACTTAAG
Organism: Saccostrea cuccullata; assembly: GCF_032062105.1. Classification (NCBI taxonomy): domain Eukaryota; kingdom Metazoa; phylum Mollusca; class Bivalvia; order Ostreida; family Ostreidae; genus Saccostrea; species Saccostrea cuccullata. The sequence continues at coordinate 10,367 of NW_026928930.1, read as the reverse complement.
TGAAAGCTCTCTTTGAATTTTTTTGTTTATAAGAACAACATGATATATCATATTTGTTTGGAAGCATTCTCGGGTAATATGAATTCAAATTTGTTGAAATCAGGACCTCTGATTTAAGAATGGGTTTACTTTGAACGATCAGTTATTAAAGGCAATACATAGGAATTATCTTTAAAAGTCTTCTTTTAAAGAATAGCAAAGTCAGAATAAGTATTACCTATATAGAAGCACCCTCAGATAGTGAAAGTTTACATGTGTTCAAATCACGATCTCCTGGGAAGGGTTTGGTTGGGCTAGCATATATTATTTTAATTTTTCATGGGAATATATAGGGAAATCAGCTGATATAGAAAAAAATGTTCATAGTTACTTAGGTGAGCATTATGATTCATGAGCCTCCTGTACATTAAAATTATATATATATTTTTTTAAGCCCGATGACTTTTTACAGATTTGTTAATGAACAAATTCATATAGAGAGATATTGCTTTTAAAAGTTTTTAAACTTTGATCAAATCTATAAAATACATTTTATGTGCCTTTTCAAAATTTAATTCATGACACTTGTTATTCTCTCTCTTATATTCCCCTAATTCTTTTCATAGTTTGTGTTTGCGTATGATAGAGGGGTCCATAATGACCAGCAAAATACTAGGCATACTTCAGTACAATGTACAATATAAGACAACGTGCTATTAAAAAGGACAAATTGTACTTAGATCTGATAGCTTATTTTCAACATGCAAATTAATTTAACGTTACTCATTTATACTTATTTATACCAGCAGAAACATTAAAATGATATTTTATTATGATTGTATAATTCGAAATATGCTTATTATACAAATTGCAGGTATGGTATGCAGCATGTGCATAACATAAAATCATTATCATGATTGATTATTATTGTTTAACGCCGAGTCAGCAATATTTCAGCCATATTTCTATGTTATTGCATTTGCACGGAATTAAAAAAATGTTTATGACATAACAAAAATCACCTTACCATTTGACTTCCTTATCATGTAATGGTTTTGAATGCTGAAACTTTTGCACGCCCAATTAGCAAAATGTACATAGAATGTATTTTTGTAATGGCGTTATGTTTTATGTCAACGTGCATATTTTGCAAGCTTAGATATAAACATTAAGTGACAGTAATCAGAATTACCAACATTACATTAATTTTTAATAAAACAATTCTGTTAAAAAAATATCTTACGTATTTCATGTAGATTTACATCACTGAAGGGGTCAAACACACTGCTCAACGCGTTATCGGCTACTCGGTTGTTATCGGACACTCGGCTGATAACAATTTTTGACTAGTTAGTAAATTATTTCAAATAAACTCTGTTAAAACAGAAACAGAGAATTTTCATTGTGCTTTTTGAAAACAGAAATGAATATGGATACAAAATAAGGCCTCGATATGTATTAGTATAGCATTTGTTAGCCTTGGGAAAGCTTTAAATGTCAAAGAGCATGAGCCACTTTGGGCCTTATTTGGCCCTGAGAATTTCTGAAAAATCAAAACTGATCAGTTTAACATAAATACAGTATTGATCACTTGGAGTGTTGATGACCAAGTATCTATTAAAGGTGACGTAATTTCCCATATAGTCACTGCATTATGACGTCATAAAATGCGTCATTTTCTTTATATCCTGTAAATTCCTTTGGAAATGACCGCAAGTTGAAGCATTTTTTCAATATTTTATATAGAGCACAATTTCTGATCCAAAATATGCAAATACATAATGAAAGCTCTGTTTCTGAAGATCAAAAAACAGGTTTTATTTTTTGGATCGCTTGCTCTGCTCATATTTTCATTCTTTGCTGAAGATAGTCAAATACGCATGTTTTCTGCAAATTTCAAGAACAAATTTGCAATTTCTCGAACCTGTTTTCCAATATCTGGAATCTCAAAACGAAATTTTATTACAGAAAATGAAAGCGCCAAGTGTCTACTTTATTTTGATATATGAAATGGGAAAGAGAGTGATAGTTAAGTTATTGATATAAGTACAGGGCCGTTTTATGCATAAGATGGCTCTTGCTCTTTGTTATATTTTGCAAGTTTTTCTCCGATTGGCATTGCTGAAAACGACAGAAATCCGCATGAAATCTAATTATTTTAAGTGCTTGGCACTCAATTCTAATTTTTGGTTGTTATTTGCCTCTTTTAGGAATATGTAACTTTTAAAAAATGAGTGTTTTTTGGCATTTCTCACTGAAAATATGGTATATAAGTTTTAAAAATTTCATTTCAAGGTACCGAGGTCGTGGCGCAGTGGTTAAAATGTCTGCTCTAGAGTCGCATAGAAAGGAGTCTATCCTTACGTCGCGGCCGGGTTCGTATCCCAAAGTGGGACGTCGCAGTAGGTGCCGTACTAGCACAAAAAAGATCATTCACTGCTTAATGGCCCTGAGTGCCGAGTATAGGACAAATTTTGTAGCTCTCCGCCGGCAAGTGGTGGCGTCTCCATGTGACTGGAAAATTCTCAAGAGGGCGTTTAACAACATACAGTCAATCAAGGTGATGAGCGCATGGCAAAGGAACAGCTGCTACCCATTTTTTTTTTATCGACTTAGGTCAGTCGCCGCAGAGATTCAAACTCACAACCTTCCCAACACGAATACATTTATAAGTTTGGTGTAAAGCAATTTAAGAATTTTAACTCAAGGGTAGTTAAATGCATTTTCAAATAGGGCGTTAGACCAAAATATATGACATAGAAGAATTCAAACTTTTGAGGAGAAAAGAGATTGATTAAAAATACAAAATCGTAAACACGAATCTCTAAAAACATCGGAGGTTGTTTAACGTACCAAGAAGGAATAAGAACCTCCTGATGAACGGTCACATCCCGCAGTGTGCTCTTTGTCATTATTGGCCAAATGGATTTTGCATTGCTATTGGATGTTTAGACTGAAGCAAAAAATCTCTGGCACCCCCCCCCCCCCCCATCTTCCATTGTAATTGAAAACGCGAATCACTAATTGCAGAAAAAGTTAAATATATATGAGGAACTGAGGTGAATGAACCAGCACCCCTTCTCCTATTTTGAACGGTTGGAAAATGAGCTGCTATATTTGTAAATGTGACGTGATAATACAGTTGACATTTTTTCGTGGTGTCAAATTTTCAAGGCTCGAGAAAAAATAATGTATATGCGGGGATTCGATTTCGTGAATGGAGGTTGGTCTCTCGATATATCGAAAAGAAGGAACATTGCCCCCCCACCCCCACCCCCGTAAATTAGTGATTTCACAGTATTAAAACAATTATCATCAAATTTAATGAAACAAATATTGGCTTAAATTTAATCAAATATTGATTAACAATCACGATATGACCTCTACTGATTTGAGAAGTCTGTACAATTTTTGAAATAATTATTTCAAGCTTTGATAAATTCTGTTTTCGCCGTTATTCGTGGTAGTGTCAGAGAGAACAAAAATATTCATTAAAAATTTTGCATTCTAATAAATCATATTTTTGTTAAAGAAAAATATATTAAGAAAAACTTTAATTCTGAATTTTTCTTCAACCCAATTTTTGTGTCATTAAATTCAAAATCAATTGCAAATTTAGCACAGAAGCTGTTTCTAACATAAATATTTAATGATAAAATAAAATATTTGTAAACTTACATGTCAGGAATCGAATCCTTTCAGCACACATACAGCTCTATCGGACGGAGGTACTTTTAAGAATGTGAGTGCATAATTTTATCAAATGTTGCGACAGCGTGTAATGTAATTGCTTGTGATAAATAGTTTTTACTGGTGAAGGTATTATCGTACAAGACCCACTGGATATAATTCTCATGATTCACTCTTAAAGGTGAATGCATCTTATAAACATTGCATCATATAGACAAATGTATTGCATAATTATAGTTTACTCAAGGGCAAAGTATTCAAAATAAACTTGGTTCTAAATTTGTAATGAATTTTAAAAAAATGACAATAAACTAAAAATACAAATAGGAAAATTAACTAATTAAGAAAAACTAATTAATTAACTATATCAATTATAATATTTAACAATTCATAAAGTTGATTAGTATTGGATTCAATAAAAACATTTCAAATTTCAAAAGATTTTTATCATTCATAATTGTTGAGTTCTTCATAGACATATCAGTACATTAAATAAGTAATGAAATTCATCCCTAATTTCGTTGCTGTTACATTATTTATAAATTCTATATTCTCTAGTGATGTTAAACCATCTACCAGTCTCAACTGGTATTTTTTGTATTCCCAGTTCCAATGTTTAGTTATTTAGTAGTATTGCTAATTATTTTTTGTCTCTCAATTTCCTTTGTTTTTTATGACTTCTTAACTATTTTCTTTGTCCTGAGTAAGGGACAGGTCGTCCCAAAAATTTGACAATTTTTTTTATTGTTTTGTAGTCGGTCATTTTGACGATTTTTATACATTTCTATCCGTGACCTTGTATCTACTTAGTAGCTCCGACACTTAGAATATTCAGTGTTGTTGGGTTTATAGTTACTCGGATGATTTTTTCGTTATTTCTTCCATATCTATTATTTGTTTCATCCTATATATACTTATCGGTAGTAATAGAACAAAAATATACTGTATACGAGATTAATTTACAACTACAAACTTCAATACACAAACAGTTTCTTCAGAGAATTTCAATTTTTGATTTAAGAAAATAAGTGGACACATAAAGAAGACAAATAACTAAAGTGGTCAATCACCATTTACAAGGGCTTTCGTTACGTTTTCCTTTTCAGACCCCACATACACGGTAATTACTGGTTGACTTGTGAAGTGTCCAGTAAATTGCAGATTTCCGAATAATTTTTTTAATCTTAAGTGAATTTACGCATGTGTTGTCACGCCAGTACACGATAACTCAAATTCAGATATTTTTCATGTAATATATTTAGAATCAGCATTTCCTTAAAAAATATACTGAAAATTAATCCTCCTTCGTGTTCATGATCTCGTTAACCCTATAACTATAGTCCCGATGGACAATTATTACTGGTGAAGTAAATATTGTTATTAAATAGGACCTTAGATAACTACTTTAAAAAGGTCCTACGAGGGTTGTCCCAGAAAAATAAACGTGAACATTTTCACTATCTTTTGTTTCGCTAAAACTATAAAGGATATGAAGATAACGAACAGTGTTCATTATCAAAGTCCATAAAACAATACAAAATAGGAGCAGAGCAAACACAGACCTCCAAAATATCAGAGGTGGGATCAGGTGCCATGAGATGTGAGCATCCCCTGCCGACCTGTCACACCCGCCGTGTGCTCCTTGTCATGATCGGGAAATAACGGAGAATCTGTCGTCAATCCAGTCTTTAAATAATGGACTATAGTATGAAAAACGTCAATCAGCATTCGACTCAATGATAAATTATGTTTGCTGACAAGGTCATTGTATCAACCAAAGAACTTATGAAATAATTGTATTTGCTGACAAGGTCATTGTATCGACCAAAGAACTAACGAAATGATGGCTTTAAACGAGACTGCTGATATTCTTGTTTCAACTTGATTATCAATAATTTACCTCGTTTTAGAAATTGTTCATACGTAGAGCATGCTCTTGCGTATCGAATCAACTGAGATATATACACTCCGTATGCATGAAAGGAGATGAAGGTATATTGCTGCATAGGTAAGGGAAGTTGACAATAGAAAAGTTAAAGTCATCACGTTTATCATAGAGCTTGGTTGTTTGATGATCATTAACTTCTTTTTCAAGTAAAATACCCAAGTATGGGTCAGACTCTGTAGTATCTTTTATCTCAAGCTCACCAGGATATATCCTATCGACACAGGAATGGAAATGACCATTGTTAATATCATCTATTTTATGCATATAAAATCAGATGACTTTATTTTACGGGAAAAGGTATTAATTTTTTGGTCGGGATCGGCCTGCGGCCTTGGGTATATATAAGTCGGAAAGCTCGGGATCAACATTCTTTTCATCAACTTGCTGGATACAGAGTAGGTTGAATATTTCTTTGTCAAGTTTTTTCATAATATTTGTAAGAAAAATTTTGCATCTGCCTTAAATATATTTAAATTTTGGTTAATGGATAATAAAGTTTGTATGTTCTTAATACTTTTTTAATCCAACGTATATATTTTCTCTGGATTGTGCTGGATTTACAGCCCGATTAAATGTGACACGACAGCCATTTTGAATATATTGTTGCAAATTTTTGCCCGTAGCAAATTTATCAAAAAATTTGTATCTGGTGAATTACAATTAGTAATTTTTGATTGTTATTTACTATAACGAGCGGAAATGCCTCCCAAAAATAAGACTAAGCGGAATTGCAGACTGAGAGACAACGAGGGCAAAGCATCAAGGTCAAAGAGGTCAAGACAAGAGCGACCAGCGGTAGCGATAGAGGTTGACGATAATCATACAGTTCAGGAACCAGGTCCTTCAGGAAGCATCGCCGCCCAAGAGAATGTAGTTGGTGCCAGAAAGTCAAACTCTACCCCACTGGCCCCAGCACCTGTGCCTGCTTTGGCCATTGGATCTCAATCAGGTACAAGCATTGGTTATGAGAATCAATATGTAGATAGCATTCATTCACTATTGGCTAGCAATGTCTCTAACTCATTGAAGTCTAAAATCATTAGTTCAGCATACATAGAGATTAGTTTGTTGCTTGATAACACTTCCCTGACAGAATCTTCAGAGAAAAAAATATTTTTTAATGAAAAAGGGGAGTTGGTCACAAGAGAGGTTGTTAAACCTAGCAATAAGATTCAAAATATCAGTAAATGGACAGATGCATTCTTAGTTTACTCTAGCATTTATGCTTCAGCCCACCCAGAATCTTACCAGGGTTTGCTGAAATATTTACATGACATAAGACTCGGGGCATCAAGATGTGGGGAGGGGGATTTGGGATGGAAGAAATATGATGAGCAGTTTCGACTTCGCCGCAGTATCGATCCCACCATAGATTGGTCTAAAGTAGACTATGAGTTATGGTTGATGTTTATGTCATCATCCCCACAATCTAAACTAACAATTAAACCGAACAGCCCAGCCTACAACAAGTGCTAAAATTTCAACTTCAAGGGTCATTGTGACAGACCTTCTTGCCAGTACATGCACAAGTGCATTAAATGTTCTGGGAGTCATCCACAATATTTGTGCCCTCAATCTAATTATGTTGGGAAGTCCACAAGTTACCCAAGGGGACCACTGCAGGGACAGCCTCAAGTTAGACCCCTTTTGTCACACCCAACCCAAACCCCAAGACCACAAAGGTATATGGGCCCTAGGAAATTCCCCTATTAATGTTGAAAAGTTAAATGAATATTTGCAGCCATATCCAGACAAATATGCTGCTAATTATATAAAAAATGGGTTTTCAAAGGGTTTTGAAATAAATTATACAGGCCCAAGGTGTCATGTGTTTTCAAAAAATCTTAAGTCTGCAAGTGAACACCATGATGAGTTGATGGAAAAGATAAGTAAGGAAATAAAGCTTGGCCGAATCATGGGTCCTTTTGATCAACTTCCAATTTCTAACCTCCATATTTCACCAGTTGGTATTGTCCCTAAATCTGATGGAGGGTGGCGAATGATTACCCATTTATCCTATCCTAGTTCCCAGGGGATCAACGACTTTATAGACCCAGATTTATGTACAGTGCAGTATGCATCATTTGATGGTGTAGTCAATATGATTGCAAATTTGGGAAGGGGCGCATTGATAGGTAAGATGGATATTAAAAGTGCTTTTCGTTTAGTTCCGATAAATCCAGGGGATTTTGACTTGTTAGGTTTCTCAGTCTGTAGATGGATTATATTACATAGATAAATGCCTTCCCATGGGTTGTTCCATTAGTTGCAGAATTTGGGAAACATTTGCAACTTTTCTACACTGGCTTGCTCAGTTCAAGTCTGGATTGAATACATTAGATCATTATTTAGACGATTTCCTTTTTGCAGGTAGGTCTGGTAGTGATGAATGTGAAATTCTAATGTCTACTTTTAGTAACTTAGCTGGGGATTTAGGGGTACCTCTAGCCCACGAGAAAACTTCTGGTCCAACAACAAAATTAATATTTCTAGGTTTTGAAATTGATACACTAGAGATGACAATTAAGATCCCAGAAGCTAAGTTAGAAATCCTGAAGAGTCTGATTGAAAATTTTTTAGATAGGGAAAAAGTTACACTGCAAGAAATGCAGTCTTTAGTTGGAATGCTCAATTTTTTCTCAAAGGCAATCAGATCTAGTAGAGCTTTTATTCGAAGAATGTATGATGCATTTAGTGGAGTTTTCAAGCCACATCATCATATAAGATTATCAGTAGGAATTAAAAGTGACCTTAGAATGTGGCTGGTGTTCTTGAACCATTTCAATGGGGTTGCATATTTTCCTAATACTGTATGGGAAGATTCTAGCATTTTACAGTTATTTACAGATAGTGCAGGTTCAGGTCATTTAGGTTGTGGTGGTTACTTTAGTGGAAGTTGGTTTTTTCTCCAATGGCCAAAACATTGGAACAACCAAGAAATTTTGAGAGACAGGACTTTTCTTGAGCTCATACCAGTAGTTTTAGCAATAGAGATATGGGGACCTAGGTTGTTACATAAAAAAGTTCAGTTTCATGTTGATAACCTTTCATTAGTTAGTGTCATCAATACCCAATCTTCCAAGTCCAAAAGAGTGATGGAATTGGTAAGACATTTGGTTCTTAGACTGATGATCAATAATGTTATATTTAGGGCAAATCACATTAGTAGCTTGGATAACAAAATTGCAGATTCTATTTCTCGCAAACAGTGGTTCCGCTTCAAGACGTTAGCACCAGAGGCAAGCACCAGACCAGACCCTCTTCCAGTAGAATTAGTCAACATGATTTACAGATTCAAATGAATAAATTGCTAGATGCTTCAATCTCTGAAAACACTAAGACAGCATACGAAACAGGACAAAATTCATTTTATAATTTCCGGAAAGAATTTGGGTACGAAATTTCATGGCCCCCACCTCTTAGAGATGTTGTTCACTTTGTTGCTTATCTGTCACTTAAGAAGTGTTCCTATGCTACGGCAAAATCATATCTATCTTCTATTAGTTTTCAATGCAAAATTCACAATTGGGTTGATGAAACAAAGAACTTTCTGGTTGTAAAGGTTCTTGAGGGTATGAGAAGAACTGGTAGGTCTGCAGATGCAAGGCTACCTATAACCTTGCAGTTGCTTACTGAAGTTGTTAGGGTTTTATCGAGCATTTGTAGCAATAGTTATGAAACAAAATTGTTCAGAGCTGCTTATATATTAGCCTTCTTTGGTTTTCTCAGAATAGGGGAATTCACATTGTCTGCTGGTAATTAATTGACAATACGTCGTCGATATATCGAAATGTCGAGTTAAGGGGCACAACAAGTGTTTTCCTTCTTTTCAGATTTTGCATAAATTATGCTTCATATGAATACAAATATAGGTATGCTAATAACAAATTACAATTGGTACCCATGGGAATTCCAATGGATTGTTGGAAGACCTGGTTAAAAACTGGCATGCAATATGACCAACACTTTTTGAATAAAGTATACACTGTTCAATGAAATATCTCTATAATAACATTTTCCTCTCAGATAAACAAATCTACTAAAATTAACTGTCGGCGCAAAACTGAAGACGTTAAAACGCAGCGCGTAGTGTTTGTGATTTTTTTTTTACTGGACACTGTACCTCTAATAAAATTCGACTCTGTATTTCATTTTATTTTAGTTACCACGAAAATCTTTTCAAATAGTAGTGTTACCAACAAGATTGCAGATTTTATTCTTTTAATAGCCAATTTCGTATCCCGATCATAAACCAAGCTAATGGAATTGTTTAACAGTGGTCTTCACGTAGATCTATGACGTCCTGCTCCTTTTTTCAGTTCGTCTTCATTTTAGCGGTCTATTCTCTTGTATCGGATAACCAGTCACCCTCAAACCCCTTCAACTAGAGATAAACCTGTTTCCCATACTTATGTTTGTGTTTTTCAATCGCTAACATCTTTTCGTTACGTACATATCCCGAAGTGTTGCTTGATAATTTGCTGTTCCACATTACTGTCCAACGTAATCATTTTTGACAATGTCTAATTTAAAGTGCTTTGGAACACATCGTCATATGTTTGTCATTAATGATGTCAAATTAATGAATTTTTAAATACGAGTACACCAAATATAGAGTATTTAGGTAGGTAAAATTTGTGACATAATATTTCCGTATAGCCTGATAACAAAGAACATTGACAATTTGCTACTTGTGAAAGTCAAAATATTGTCGGACGCCAACCACCGATATTTAACTCCCTTTAAATGC
>NW_026928929.1:0-35125 GCF_032062105.1 Saccostrea cuccullata | reverse complement strand
TATTAGCAGGTATAGTGGGATGTGTACTAATTTATGACCTTGAATTTTGGTAGAGTTATCTCCACTTTTTTTTAATTAATAAAAAAAATCAATTTAAAATATTTTAGCTAGTAAAAAATTGTTTTCAATTGTCATTCTATTTCTAATGTTTCGATGCACATTCCACCGCAGGATTTATAGATATTCAAAGTATTTGAATTTTTATTTTAAAAAATGCTTTTCCCCATAGACTTCAATGCAAACTTTGTTAATTAACTACTGCTTAATTAATTAAATTTAATTAATTTTTGAAACTTTCTCACAGGCAATCCTTTTCCACTATAAAATGCTTTAATATAATACATGTATCAGAGTATTATGTACTTGACTGGAAATCCTTAATTAAGTTATGTATCTCAATGAAAGTATTATGAAAATACATTAAATTTGACATCCTTTTCTTTTGAAACTCTTTAAATTAGAATCAAACTTCAAACTTTATATGTTTTCCTTCTTTTATTCATAAGAGTTACATCCCTGGTAAAATGGATTAATATGTATTAAATATTTAGCAAAGACATAAATTATACAGTGTACTATGCATTTAGCAAAAATGAATGTTAGAAATAAAAATAATACTTGGTTTTATATTTGAACAGACCAATCCAATAATGATTCGAGTAGACACTAAAGCAGGACATGGTATGGGAAAACCCACAGCCAAAATTGTGAGTGAGATTATTTTTATTTCCAAAGATTTTTTTTTAGTGTCATAACAGGACCTGGTGATATTTTTTGATCTTACATTTTAGAAAAATGAAGGCAAATACCTAGTCAGATTATATGTTTACTTGTCTTTTTTGTTTTCATGGTATTATTTCATAATTAATGGTAATGTAAAGTTTTACTCTGCATTAACATTAATAACAAAACTCAGATTGAGACCTTTTTTGCTGCTATTTATAAAACATTCCATTACTTTCAGATAGAGGAGCTGACAGATATTTACAGTTTCATTATACAGACAGTAGGAGGCAGTTGGAGGGAATAACATCAGCCTTACTTTAGAAATTCAAATTGTGGTGGAACTAATGAACAATGCATAGAATGTTCCAGCAAAATTATAAAAGCATATAGACATGGAGTAAATAAAGCAAACAGAACATAATATTTTTAATTTAAAGTTATTTAAGATAAAAATAAAGAATAACACAATACATGTATTTTTCTGTGTTATCTGTGACCATATCACAAAAAAATATAACCATACATTCTATGTTGGTGACCTTTTTATACTTCACCTTTTTAGCAAGGATGGCAGTTGAAGACAGAATTGCCATTTGGTTAACTGCAAATCCTCCTGATTCATTAATCAGTTTATCATATCAAATTACATATTTTTAAACATATGAAGGTAAACTGTGTACACTAAAAGATTATATAAACAGATACAAAGAATTGTACACTTGTTTTTAATGACTTATTAATGACTTGTTTTTCTGATCTATCTTGTCCATGTGTTCTGTTTATCATGTAAAAATTAGATTTGAATTTATTTAAGGAAATAAAAGGTAAGACCAAGATTCTTGTTTTTTTAAACTGCATTTCACTTCAAGGTCAAGGTCATAAGATCACATATCATGATACAATCTGCTAGTTCTTGTAGCAAGTAATGCACGTGTGAACACAATGTGAAAGCCATGTCTTTTCTGGAGCAGAGCTAAAACTTATGGTATTAGTACATGTATGATGTAAGTACAGCTATTGTCAAATTTCTGAGGTCAAAATTAGTTCTTTTTGAAAGGATTCGTCAGATTAAGCATATGTTAAATATGAAAGACATATTTTTCTCATTCACAAGTGCATGGCACAATGGTTCATAGGCGTCAGAACCGGGGGGTGGGGGGTGGGGGGGGGGGGGGGAGGCTTGCACAATATAGGCATTGAACATCAGAGTGTAGGATTACCCCCCCCCCCTTTCAAAAGTTACCTGCAGTTTAGGTCAAAAAAGGGTAATTGGTGTTGTTTGGGGAAAAAAAATTGGTATCCCCCCCCCCCCCCCCCCGTCTTTAGTCAATGGATACATTTTTTTTTTTTGCTTGTCAGTTTCAGACCATATAGACTGAGGTCCCATGTTGCAGAAAGTGTTGGCAATTGGAAATGATCCTTCACTGCTCAATGGCCGTGAGTGCTGAGTATGGGGATTAATTTGGAGTCCTCTATTGTCAAGTGGTAGCATCTCCATGTGAACGAAAATTTCTCAAAAAAGCTCAAGTAAGCTTTTCTGATCACCTGTTGTCTGTCGTCCATCTGTCTGTAAACTTTTCAAATTTTCAACTTCTTCTCTGCAATTATGGCAGCTGGGCCGATTTTAACCACATTTGATATAAAGTATCAAAAATACATGTAGTAATTTTATATACCGTATAGGGCCAATCTCTAAATCTTAACAAAAAAGGAAAATGATATCAGATAACGAAATATAAGAATGATGGACTAGGAAATCATGTACATGTATTTTTAAAATTTATAAGGTTTTGTATTTAATAAAAATTCCCAGAAGCTGAGCGGCGGGGGGGGGGGGGGATTACACCATCCATTCGACATGCAGGTGCCTGTGGTTTTATCAGCTCAAAAACTTGGAAAAGTATCAGTGATTTCTTCCGTTGTTGAAGACAATTGCGAATTTGATTACAGACTGTCAGCATACATTTCTCTTCAAACTGTGTTTCGCAAAATTTAATGTAAAACTATATGTTTATCGCATTTTTGTGAATTCGGCGCTTTGAATGTCCGTAAACTATATTTTTACAAACCCTAAACTATAATTTACATGTACATATATGTTACGTATAGTTTAGAGCTGTAAACCACAGTTGACAAATCGTGAAACTATATTTATCAGATAAACTACATATTTAGCAGTCGCATATGATTGTTTTCTGTGTTAATTATAGTTTACGCTTGTAAAACATAGATTGTCGCATAAACTGTAGTTTACAGGTGTGCAATATAGATTAGTTTACAGTCGATTAATCTAGTTTATCAACTGTGAAACTTTGGTTAGCTCATTTTTGTGAGTTTGGCGTTCCATATATACTCCTCCATTCCTCCTACAGTTTTGGTCTGATATTGCAATATATAACTTAATTGTCACACAAGTAGAGTTTACTAATTAAGATATGCTATTCTGTTTATCAGTGTTTAATTCCGGTGAATGTTCATTTGATGCACCATTCAGGCACGTAGCATCGTTTTTGAAAGTGGGGGGGCCAACCAGAGAAAAATTTTTTTTTCCTTACCTGAAACAGTTGACAAGCAAAAAAAAAAAAACGAAACTTAAAAGTTGCCCAAACTCCAAAATCGTATTTCGTGGGGGGGGGGGGGGGGGGGGGGGGGGGGGGGGGGGGGGGGGTAGTGGACAACTTTTTCGAAGCCAACTTACTATTACTTCTAATTTTTTCCCTACAATCCTTGATATCACTATACCATGGTATGAAGTGGGGGGGCCAACCATCCTTTCAATGAACATTTACTATAGTAAAAGGTAATGTTGGGAAAAAAAGTGGGGGCCAGCCCCCCCCCCCCCCCCCGGTTGCTACATCCCTGCCATTGCTGAGGCTCCAAGAAATAGAAGATCATGTGATCGAAAACTTTCAAAATGATACTCCTTCTACAGTTGTTTAGATTTCAGAAGAACTTGGAACATTTGAAACATTTTTTATGATTTCGGTGAACAATCCTGCCATGGTCATGTGATAATTACCGAAATTAAAAATTTCTGTAAAATTCTTTTTAACTCCTGCTCATCCTACAATTTTATTTTGACACAAAAAGAGAATAAATCAAGGATCATTATTGTCCACCGCTTTGGCAAAAGCGAGGGGACATTAAATCTCATTCGTCTGTCCGTCTGTCTGTCAGTCTGTATAGTTCTGTCCATCCGTCAAAAAAAAAAAAAAAAAAAAAACTTGGTCATATCTTTTGAATGAGAAGAGATAGGGCTTTCATATTAGACCTGTTTATTGCTTGTGGCAAGACCTTTCTGAATACATTACGATTTTTTTTAATCTTGTGACATTGTCCTTGAAATTTGACTTAATTTTTAACAATGTTAATTTTTCCGCATATTTTTTGATTGAGAAGAAATAGGGATTTCATATTTGCTACTTTGCTCTTGCTTTGCTTCTTCTCAAACAATATCAACGGGGACTTCTTTGTTTGATTGATTTTTTTTTGTCTCTTTGGTTTTTTTTTTAACGTTTCTCTTTCTTTTCTTTTTTTTTTGCATTATGATCTAATATTGGGTCAATATGGGACCCACTTGGGTAAATAGGCAACGCAATAGCTGGCGCCACGCGCATGCGTTACCGGAAAAAGGAAAACATGTCTTCGAAGAGCACTTTCTCACAATTTTTCTCTCGGGACAAAGTGAGTAATATTTAATGGAATATGGATATTTAAAATAATTTTTTTAAACTATGTTAACTATTTTTCACTTTCGAAAAATAAGCAGTTCACTAGTACTTTGAAATAACTCTGAAAGTTTTGTGTAGTGGTTTGTTTACATTCAAGTTTTTAACTTTCACTTCATTCTATCTAGGCTTTCGTGACGAAAGTTATATCTTTGCTGTTTAATTATGATACGAGATTTTTTGTAAATAATTATCTAATAACTTTCCACTAGGCCTGCTCTTTGAATAATGGATATTAGAAAATAGAATAGTAAAATACACGTCAGTGACGCAGGTCGTACTTTTAATATGCTTATCGTTGTGATCTTGAGACATATATTCTATGATATAAGACCACTTAATGATTTATTTTCTCTGTTATGATTTGACTCTTTGACAGTGCAATCCATAATGTTTTGTGTCTTATCTTTGTACAGCTTTTACCAGTAGTGAATTCGTTTGTAGTTTAAATATGTCGTGGCCTTATTGGTTTGTAGTTTAAATATGTCGTGTCCTCAAGGCCACAATCAAAATATTCTTGGTTTTGATGTTGCCAACTCAGTCTTAATACTTTTGGGTTAGTTGCTGGCAAATTTTATTTTCCAGTTTCAGAAATGACACGTTAGTATCCGTGTGTCATAGGTTTCCGATTGTTTAACAACAACCGCAGTACGAATTTACTCCCAGTTTTGTCATTCATTTTTGAAACCCTTTTAGTTTTAAACCTTTAATATACATGGTATTCAAAATCACTGACATTAAATTGGCATAATGTCATTTTCATATGCACAAATCCAAGCATGGCCACTAGATTCATCAAGCAATTCAGACTAGACATTGTACCTTGAAATTTCGATTTCAAACTGATATATCTGATTTGTCAGTAAGCTTGTTGCCATTTTAAAACATGTTACCGCAGAGAGTTATGCCATCAAATAGTGTTTGTCATGTCCATCTTCCATCTGCATTCTTCTGTCTGTCCTTTGGTCACACTTTCATGTAGCAACATTTCTTCAGATAAAGTACATTACGTTACAATTTTTAAGACTATTGCCGGAAAGTGGAGAAATTCTCCTCAACAGTGTGCAGAAAATCATGTGCCATGATTTACATCTGCATTTTTGTCTTATCATGGTTATGGTATTAATATCATAATACATTAACACTTCAGTTACCGTATAAGTGGAAATCTTACCGAGACACAAATTTAGTGATTTGTCCTTAAAAACTAGTATTTTATTTTTAGCTTGATGTAATTTTAGCGATTTTAAATAGATCACTATAGAAGCTATTACAAATTAAGGGCGAAACGATTACACGTGTAAACGGCAACGTTTCGATTATATGCTCTAAACGTTTACAGATTGAGTAAACGTTTACACGGAGGTCACTATCGATGTCTATTAGAAATAAAGTTTAACACCATTAAATTGTTTTATTTCATAATTTACAAAAGAAACACCGTCTTTGACCATTTGATTAGCAATAATCTATGCCGGAAACATATTGAATAAAAATATCTAAAACCCAATAAAGTCTAAAATATTTAATTCCAATTTCCGAGTTGTGAATACTGGCGATGTTTTATGGCACTTGAAATATAAAACTTGATTTATTTTGATTAAATAAATATAATATATTGAAAAGTGTTCCGATACAGTCAGCAGGTTTGTTTGACTTTTTTTGAGATTAAAAATCCATCTTTACAATTCTTTTTCTACGTCCGGTATGTAGCCCAACAAACCAATGCAGTTGGGTGACGATGTAGATAGTGAATGAGTTTAATGCGCCTCAGATTTTTATGTCATAATGACCAACAATGAAATTGTAATAACAACTCATACTTATAATAAAGTGAAAGAATTGATGATTAAATTCGAGTTTCATAGTAAGTAGCCATAAAAATCCAACATAAATATCTCCCGTTTAAACGGTACCGTTTCGTTTACTGCTATCCGTTTAAACGTTTACAAAATTCAGTAAACGTTTCACCCTTATTACAAATACAGCACAATATTAAATTTTAGCGATATTCAATTTTAGCGATCTTGGCACCCTCGCTAATAATGCCAAAATTAACTCTTCGCTAAAAATTCTGCTTACACGGTATTTGTGTACTGACAAAATTGCTGGTATTAATAACATTATCCTTTATCCTTTTAGATTTTGACTGAAAATTTTTCCATGTGAACAGAAACACAACTAAATCCCAGTGTAATTTATATCCCTCAGTGAGACAATGCAGAAACATATGTTGACAGCTAGAGCAAGGGTTTATTATTTTGTGGATTTTTTTCCAGTACATGTAGTTTCTTTAAAATAAGAATTAATTTCAGAAGAAAAAAAAAGTAACTGTATGCTGGTGAAATATGGTTTGAATCTGAAAGCATAAAAGGATACTTTTTGAAATAACTTTCATGTTGGTATCTGTTTTTAAATTGACAATAAAACTAATGACTTCTAATTGCCATAGTGTAGCATTTATAATGAAGACTGGTTTTCAAGAATGAAAATTAAAGAATAGAAAAGAATTTGCAAATATTTCCTATCTGTTTTAAGTAACCAGATACTCTGTCAAAAAAATTACAACTAACTTGTACAAAACTGATCAGCTTATTATGGTATCCCTAATATGGTACTTTTATTATGTTTATAATGGTGATATCAGAAAACAAAAAAACTGACTCAGGCCTATATCTTCTATTCATTTTATCCACCAGGAAAAAAGTTTTTGAAAAAATACAAAATTTTTTAACCAATGTCTGATATCACTGGTACTATATAACTTTATAGTACTACATCCCATACATTCATTTCTTGAAACATGTTTATTCCTATACTATTGTATACGAAAGGAAGTGTGATAAAAAATCTACATTACTGTTTCCTGATCACTTGTGATTTCAGAGGGAAATTAAAGGATTAGTATGTCTGCACAACAGGCCTGACTCAAGAACTTCATTATGTATTGTATTGAGATATTTTATAATATAGGTCTAAATTGGAATTTTTCAATAATCTAGATAAACAGAAAACAACTGCATGATGATCAGTGCCTGGCAGGGTTAGAATTTCAGAGCAAATATTTAATCAATGAAATAGAGGAAAAAGATTTCAGTATCATAATAAACATTGTAGGAAGAAAATGTTTTTTTTTTGTTGTTGTTTTTTTTTTTTGTTTTGTTTTGTTTTTTGTTTGTTTGTTTGTTTTTTTTTTTTTTGGGGGGGGGGGGTTCAGTCAAATGAAACAGTTATTTTGATAAAGTTATTGCCCTTGACAATATTTATAATCATAAATCTTTTTTTCACAGTTAGACTCTAAATACATATTGTATTTCATCCCTCAGTTGCCAAACTGATGTCAGGTAAACAGATGAAGAGCACCAAGAAAATGATAATTTTTCTTTGTAAAACATCTTTTTTCTAAAATAATTGGAATGTTTCCAGAATGTGGTAATATTAAATGATAAAGGTATCGTTAGGAGTCATGTGCTACTAGTGGAAGTGGTTAGGTTAAAGTGAACGAGCCTCTTCCTGTGTGAGAGCTGGTGATAAAGGATGGGGACAGGCTATTCAGCTGAGGCTGTAGGTATTTTGTAAGTTTTGTTTTTGTTCTGATTTGAGGAAATGCATTAAGGAGATATGAAGGATCTCCACAGTTGTAATGTTCTTAGAGATAGCAAACTGCATGGTCATCATAGGGAAGTTCTAAATCTGAAGTATTCAATATGGAGAGATAATATGCAGTAGATAATTAAAGTATATAAAATACATATTACATGTACTGCATTGACCAGTGTGTGCACAGAATACTAGAACACTTTAAGAGTGTGTAATGTTATACATTTTACACAAGTCCAAGTTCCTGAGTAGTTGTGTGTCATTTGCATCAATTTTTGCAATTTTATTTCTGTACCAGTTGTTTACATGACCAGTAACAAAATGTTTGCTTCTGAATTCAATCTCCTTTTTTATTGTAATAGATTAAAATGAACCCTTCCTTTGTCATTATCTATATTTATAAAAACAGCAGGTTTTAGAAATCGTTCCTGGAATGCAGCTGTTTTTAGTTTTCACCAATGTTTCGACAGTTTTAACTGAGACAATGTTTTACATGCAGTGATGGTGTTCTGTAGGCAGTGTTCTGTCTGGTGTGTGTGGGGCTTTGTTTATTTTTCTGTTCTGTGGACAAACTGCTGAGGATAGTAGCATATGGCATTCATATGTGATTATAATTCTGAGTCATAAATTGTGTCTTAAGGACTGTGCACCATTATACACTATTTAAACATGTTCTTTGGACATTGACAAACACCAAAGTCCTAGGGGAAAAAAAAAAGAAAATTGAAGCACTGATAAACAAGCAGAAAATCACTATAATTATTATAAGCTTTACTCATTAAGAAAAATACATGCAAGTTAATAGTCCAAAAATAATAAAAGTGCTTGAATTGATTACAGATTGAGAATTAAATAGAAATGTTTGCTTTAAAGGACAAGATAGACTAAGACTACTTTTAGACCCCTGGTTTTGGAAGTCTTTTAGAATGATGTGAAAGATTATTCAGTTGTCTCCTCTGACACAAAATTGTCCTTGATTATGGGTTACACAGAGGTCACAGAAAAGTCAGAAAATATGTCAATTTCTGAATTTTCTCATTGTAATGCAATTTTTCATTGATTTTTTAACAGCGCATTTTGTTTCAGAAAACATAGAGCACAAGCTTGCCTATTTACCAAATTAATTTATTATACCTCTTCTCTTATTACTCTATATACATGTAACATACATTAATACGATAAAACTGTCTATTTTCCAAAGAAGAGACTATTTCCCTCGTCTGAGGACTACTCCCTGAAAAATCAGAGCTACTCCCTGGGACTACTCCCTCGTGAATATTTATTAGTAATTTTAACCTATCAAATAGTTCAGTGGGCAGAGCCTTCAAGGAGTCTCAAGTCTGTGACGTAATGTTATCAGCAATGTAACTATGATGTCAAAACATTTCGACATGCAGTGTCAAAATCATATTTGAATTCTAGCAAAATGAAGACAATGATAATTCTTCAAAATGTCAGTGAAAATTCTTTTTAAAAATAATTTTATTGTTCTAGGACACGATGCATTAGTTATCATACAGTCTTTTAAACTGCATGCATTTGTGATTATGTAATAGTTTCCTCCCTTGGGGAACCATAAATTTGCTGTTTCCCTTGTACCCATTCCATAACTGTATAATATTTCATAAACTAGTATCAGACACATCTTGGGTATGAAAATCTTGGATAAGCAAGCTTGTACTCTATGTTTCCCGAAGTCAAAAGTAGAGCAAATTTGATGAATCCCACAAGAATTGAGATAATTCATTAATATGTCTCAATTTTGCACCAATCTGTGGCCTCTGTGTAAGCTTTGAATCAAAATTAGTTCTGGTTTTAAAACAATCATTATTTTATAAGTTCTTAACTACAGCCTATCACTGTTTTAAGGTCATACGCAACGTAGTTTGAACTTTATTGGGTTCTTCCCTGGAGTTGAAGAGTTCCACTAAATGAAGGACCTGTGTGCAATACTTTTAATGTCTGTATATGGATTTGTACACCTCTTCTAAAACAAATTTTGATGAAAAACGTATCTGGAATTTATGTTTCATAATTTTTGTACATTTTTCTTTAAATAATGCAAGAATTTTCATAATTTGATATCTTTTCAAAACCCCTGGTAACACATGCTGATTTTCTGTCTATGAACATGAAATGGTTTTATTAGTTTAAATTTAGAATATCTTGAAAATTCATCAGTAGGTTAGGTACCTTGCGTATGTCCTTAACTGTTCAGATTTTTACATCATATTAGGGGCTATAATTGGCCCTTACCATACCTTGTCCTTTAAAAATCAAAGGACGGGTAACTTACAGCATAAAAATACCCCAGAATTAGAGTCTGTATTAACCTCTTAATGGATTGATTGGTTGTAATTTTGTTATCACCAAATTATTTCAGCCATGTTTCAGCTGTATCATAGGACTACATTGTATACGTCTTTCAATGTAGACCATCATGATCTCTTACTGTCAGAAAATTTTATATAATATTTACAAAAAAAATACATGTATATTGGTATGTGTTTCATATTTGTTATAAAATATCACTATATTCATTATGTTCATATGCTTATGTATTTTGTGATTACAGACATTCCGTCCCAAAAAAAGATTTGAACCAGGGACCATGAAGTTTAATTTACACAAACAGGCGAATGCTTCCCTGAACTCTGGGATTGACCTGAAGGAGGTAGTCAAGCTGCCCCCCGGGGAAGATATGAATGACTGGATCGCTGTTCACGGTCAGTACTGAAACCAACTTACATAATACATAGTGAATACATGGTTAACAGACAAATTAAAATCAAACTTTATGAAGTAAATACAAGAGATGAGAAACTCACACAAGGTATTTCATACAAATATCTTTCCTGCCGCCATATTAATGTATATAAATGTGATTATAAATCAAGTCATTGTATACAGTGCATGTGACTTCCCCTATAGCATAAAAAGGTCTATATTGCCCTGTTTATGAAACTCACAATACTTGTTTTCATTAGATAAGCATGAAAAGTGAAGTGTCATTGATGAAAGTCTACAGTTAAATGATTTTACTGACAGCAGTATACAGATCAGGGTAGCCTAGTGGTTGGATAACTCTATTCTATCTATTCCATATCACAAAGATTTAAGTCCAGCCTAAAAATATAAACATTTATTGTATATAGTGACTCTGCCTTCACTAAGTGGCCGGGAGGGGGGGGGGATGGCTGTCATTAGCATTGAAAGTCAGGAGTCAGTGTTTTGGATTAAATCTTAAAAATCTAGATTCTGATTCACAGTAGGTCTCTGCATGATAGAGAATTTTCTCTGTTCATTGCCCCTGCGTGCTTATAATTGTGAAGCCCTTCATGTGTATAATATATGGTGAATGATATGTCCCTATAGTAGTGAAAAATTCTCAATGGCACATAAAGCAACATATACGTCATTTATGGGTATTCCCCAGTAAATTGTAAACAATGTTAGCATTGTAATTAGCTGTTTATTTTTTTACTTACAGTTGTGGATTTCTTCAACAGAATAAACTTATTATATGGTACAGTGTGTGAATATTGCACAGAACAGACCTGCCCCACCATGAGTGGTGGACCAAAGTAAGTCAGGAGAGTTAGGTTCTGTTCATACACTGCATACAGTCACCCACGTAGTGACTGAAAGTTATAGAAAACTGTCAACTTCATAAAAGATAATTGGCAAGTTTGAAACTTTGTATCTTTGGGATGTTCAGTATAAAGAGCAAGAGCCACTTTGGGCCTTATTTGGCCCTGAGAATTTCTGAAAAATCAAAACCGCTCAGTTTAGGTTGCAAATGCAGTATTTATCACTTGGAGTGTTGGGGACCACATATCTATTAATTGAGACGTAATTTCCCATCTAGTCAATACATTATGACGTCATAAAATGAGTCATTTTCCTCATTTCCTGTAAATTCCTTTGAAAATGATCTAAAGTTGAAGCATTTTTTCAATATTTCATATAGAGCACAACCTCTGATCCAAAATATGCAAATACATAATGAAAGCTCTGTGTCTGAAGATCAGAAAACATATTTTATTTTTTGGATCGTGGGCTGTGCTCATATATTAATTCTTTGCTGAAGGTAGTCAAATATGCATGTTTTCTGCAAATTTCAAGAACACTGCAATTTCTCAAACCTGTTTTGCAATATGTGGATTCTCAAAACGAAATTTTATTATAGAAAATGAAATCACCAAGTGTCTACTTTATTTTGATATATGAACTGGGAAAGAGGGTGATAGTTAATTAATTGAAATAAGTACAGGGCCATTTTATGCATAAGATGGCTGTTGCTCTTTGTTATGTAATTATATTTCTATGTTTTAAGGTAATTATTAAAATGTTCAAGTTTCTCCATCTAATGATCAGAATAAATGTATTTAATACATTTTCAATAATGAAAAAAATTATCCATGAAATAAAACATATTTTTTGAAATAGATTTTTCACAGTGAAAATTTCAAGTGTGATGAAACTGTGGCTGTTCATGTTTCATGAAGAGTGCTATTAATAAAACATTTTCTTTTATAAGATAACTTAAGTAAATACTAGTAAACAGCTAAATCTCTTGATACAGTCCAATACTACCAAAGCTTTTCCTTTACAATTTCTATTTATATGCATGTTAACATTTTCATTTTTCAATCTTGTAATTGCTTGGCTATGATGTCACAGCCTGCAACAGAAAATACGAAATGACAAAGACAGAAGGAAAATTATTCTTTTAAATTCAAACTACATAACATTGAATATCCTGTATGTATATATTGGAAAAGAACAGAAGTAACTGATGTGTTTTAATTGTCATGCATTGTCATTTTTATATAGATATGAATACCATTGGTGTGATGGGCAGACATACAAGAAGCCTACAGCATTACCTGCCCCTAACTATATAGCATTACTGATGGAGTGGGTGGAGGCACAGATTAATGATGAAAATATATTCCCTGTCAAAGTGGGTTAGTATTATAGCAATTTAACAGTTTAGTAAAGTTTTAAAAGTGATTAAAAAAAAAATTATATTGGAATATTGGCTTTTAAAGCAGGGTTGGCAGTTGCTTACTGGTTAACAAATCTAAATTGGTTGGAAGGATGAATATTGATCAATGAATTTTCGAATAACATGGGCCACCATAAGGGAACCAAAGTTTTCCATTGAAATTGGAAATAAGACATTTTAATATATCTTTAAAAAAAATTCTTCTCAAGATATGGATAAACAGGGGGCATGATATTAATATGCAAGTATCCTCAGGTAGTGAAGATTCAAACTTTACTCAGAGACGTAGGGTTTGCCTTAAGAGTTTAGGATATTTTATATGGGAATATATAGGAGAAAATTTCAAAAAGACACTCACACATAAAATCATAATGTACAACAAACATTCCCTAATTCATTTGATACCCCCCCCCCCCCCCCCTCTTCAAATCATAGACTCAAAAGGAATGGGTCAAATTCAGGTATCAAACTCACAATGTGAGACAGAAAAACATTCTTCAGAAAGGGCAATGTTAGTTTTACTGATAATGATAAACGTCTTTAAATGTGATAAAGTTGGAGAGTTAGAGTGGGGCCAAAGTAGGGTAAAAAAGAACTGCAGATCCCCATTACTCCAATATGTGTGTTAAGGACTATTATGATGAGTGTCTTGTTTATTTCACCTGAATCTATAAATGCAAGATCTATCTGTCTGTCCATCTGTTCATTTTACACATCTTTAAATCGGGGGGGGGGGGGGGGGGGGGTATTAATCCCCTTTAATCTTTATTTATTCTATACCTGCATGCTGATGGGAAAATTGAGAAAAGTGTAATTTGTTAACCAGTTAGAAGTTGTGATCCCTACTTTTTTATCAGTTTAAAGTTAATTGCAGTATGGGCATAATTGTAAAGAATTATCAAGAAAATTGATGTTTAGCAATATATTTGTGAATTAGTTGTTGAATGAGTATGTATATCTATGCACTATAAAGAGAATGATTTGATGTCAAGTCTCTTGATTTAAAGGCACAGGTGAGCTTTTCTGATTGAAAAGTTAGGATGTCAGTCTGTCTATCTGTCATCAGAGGCCTGTTCAACAGAGCGAGCACTCGCAAACATTTCTATTGGAGGTATAATTTTGGTGAGCACTCATGAAAGTTCGCTCTGTTTAACAGGCCTCTGCTGATATGTTGTCTGTTATTTTCTCACAATTCATTTTCTTCTCCAAAACTAAAGAGCAAATTAAAATTAAACACAAAAATTGACACAAAGCATTCATGATATAAATTTCTTCAACAGAAGAGCCATGCCCTTTTATAGGGAGAGATAGTAAAGAAACAGGCCAGTGTCATTGAAAAATGTGGGGACACATAGGGAAATCTGTAAAAAAAAAAATCTTCTTCTCAGAAGCAATGACCATAGTTTACCATATTGATATGCAAGCATTACTTTATAGTGTAGATTCAAGTAATGACTCAGGAAGTAGAATGGGGCCAAAATAAATAAAAAAAAAAATACATCAGGCATAAATCTTTTATAAATCTTCCTTCAAGAATAGCGCAGGCAGTATTAGACAAATCAGTAAGGATGCCTGCTCGTCAAGACTACATTAATGTTTTAAATCATAGCTCAAAATCCATGAATTTGAGGCTGTCATCTTCCATCACCCATTGAGTTTAGGGTGAGTTTTAAAAAAAATCTAATACTGGGATTTTTAAACATTAAAATTCATACAATAATGCATATGTTAACTAAGATGTAAAATTATTTATGACTCAGGTGAGCATTGTGGTATATGAACCTCTTGTTGCATGTAGTCCCCTTAGATATAGACTTGTCACAGATAATAATTTGCTCTGTTATATGTTACTGTCCTTTAAAGTATATCTTGTCTGTAACAAGTCATAATGTATGTTAGAGTTACTGTTATATTTATTATAAATGACATTTTATTCACAAAAATTCATTTTTTGATGCTCTTATTGTAAAAGAAAAAAAAATGTTTCTAGTCAAAGTTAGAAGTAATTATCTATAAACACACAATGAAATTATGTACAATTACTGTACAGAAAATTTGCAAATTATGGGTCTTTGAAATACAGGTAGATATGACACTGCATCAGAAAATGAGGGAATAAAGTTGAAATTTAAATGATCAACAATATTCAATTAATATTTGAAAGATTACATTCATTTCAGTGTACCATTTTACCATACCATTTAAGTGTAAATACCCAAAGCATAAAGCTTAGAAGTTTATTACATTAAACATAAAAGAAATCATATTTATGTACTGTAGCTTTGTTATGCTCATAAAATGTGCTGAATCAATCAGTGAGTTTGTATCATTTATAATGAATATTATTACTGTTGTTTTTTATATGCAAAACATTTATAGCTACTGCAGTATTGAACCCCCTATATTTGTTAATTTTTTTAAAATTTTTTTTGAAAATGTTCCTTAGGATATCTTTCATGATGCATGTACAGGAGTTATTCACTCTCTCAACTATTTTGGTTGGAATTAAAATTAGTAAATAAGTGACTCTTTTATTTTATTAACGGTTACATTTTATGTACATGAATTCAAAAATTTAGTCTTCTTCAATATCTTTGGCAATATTCTGGAAGTGCCCTATTCATCTTGCTCTTTTTGTGAAATTTATACTCTGTGGCTAAACCATATTGACCTCAGAATCAGCAGTAATTGTACAACCGTTTATATACAAATCAAATTACATATTACACAATGTGATGCAGGTGTGCCATTTCCAAAACCATTTTTACCAACTGTAAAGAAAGTCTTGTCACGTCTGTTTCGAGTGTTTGTGCATGTGTACATCCACCATTTTGACAAGCTGGTGTCACTAGGAGCTGTGAGTAGATTTGCTGTTGCCAGCAACAGTGTAGTCATGGCAACCAATGAAGAGATGTCCACATGTCATTAGTCATTTGTTCTAATTAAAATGTTTATGTTTTAAAAACTACATGTGTAACACAGAAAACAATAAATACATACGTAATTTATCAGTAACAATATTGAAAGTTTTTATCTCGTGATTTAATTGGTGATCAAATGACCGATGCTTCTGGACATTTTTTTAGATGTGCTATGCAGCATTGTTAGCAGACAAGGAACGTCACAGAGTGCACTCTATTTCATTGCTGCTTTTAGTTAATCTGAGAACAGAGCTACAAATGATGTGGGGGTGTTTACCAGTAACTATATATATTTATTTTAATGTAATACATTTCCACATGATTTGTGCCCCCTTCTGTTCCCTGACACTCTTGCATGTGTGCATGAACAACCTTAACCTTTAACCTCATGTACAGCTACAGCACGTGTACTCTGCATCTAGTCTAGCTATAGTTTGTAGGACTCAGCTAGCTAGGAAGGCTTGGCTGCTGCTAGAGACAAATATGGAATAAATCAAAGATATTTTCAAATTTTTGTAGGTGTACCTTTCCCTAAAAACTATCAACAAATAGTCAAGAAGATTCTGACACGTCTCTTTAGGGTTTTTGTTCATGTATATATCCACCATTTTGACAAGTTGGTAGCCCTCAGTGCTGTAAGTATTGGAGTTAAGACAGATATCATTTTGATGTGGTTTATGTTATTTATTTTTTTCTGTATTTCTGTTAAGATTATGCAGGATTATATCATCATCACATATTATACATTAAATTTATTTTTTCTTGATATTGAAATGCCCTGCTTTCATTGGTTTATTTGTGAAATTTGAGTGCTGGCAATATTTCTTTGTCCATGCAGTAGGTACAAATTAACGTTTGAAGATATTGTTGGCACATAGCCTATTTAAATCAATATTGGAAATTGGTAATTAGAAACCACTTTCCATATTTTTTTTAATTGGAGTAACAATCCATTTAAGAATGACTGTGACAATGACATAAGATTGATTGTGCCTGGTACAGTACTCAGAAGTGATGATAACATTTAAATTTGTTCAAACAAGAGAAGGAAAATTTTATATTAAACCATAAAAAAAAGTAAATAAAGATGCCTCAAAGATATTTACGGTAATGATAAAATGCGAGTTTGACAATTTTTAAGAGTTTTACTCTGGTATGAAAAGTAAGTTTTTTGGGACACATCTTCTTTTGTCTACTATGTTCCTGGAGAAAATATATCATTTACATGTTGTTACTGACTGTATACAGAAATGTATCATGTTGATCAATCTTACTGAGATTGTGGGGCAAGCTTATAGCCATCTGTGAGATTATACTATATACAGAGATATTTTAGCCCTGTGTTATTTTGCTCTTTCACAGATGCAAACAATTGCCCTAGCTGTTTTAGATTCACCCAGTCAGAGTAATTACACAGTTTTTTTTCTTTCATCCTGTTTTGCCCAACTGTGAGCAGCGTGAAAGGGAGAATATTTCACTGCATTTGTATTATTTCTGTAGTGTTGATAAGTGATACTGTATGTACCATTGAAATAACTCATTTTCTGACTTTTTTTTTTTGGTTAAATCAACATCAGATTTATGTAATGTTATCATTAGTTATGTAGGTGTACTTATTTGGTAGCAGCATTTCACAGCAGTACTGATTTATTTCATTACTAAACTTGTGCTTTCTTTGTGCAATATATATACGAGGGTTGTCCCGTAAAATCGTGGACAAACCGTTTTTCTCGAAAAGTAATGGGCGCACTAAGCTGAAAATTTCAGTAAATGTTTATTTATCATATTTTAGTGCATGATAATTATTTTGATAAAATATAGGCAAAAATAAAGATTTTATTATGCTTGAATGTACACGGGGTATTGTCCTACGGCGCATGGACAAAAAACCAAGGTTTTATTAAAGAATACACAAGTTTGAATTCAAAATAAAGTTTTAAATACATAAGATTTGGATTAAAATTATCCTAATTCAATTCCACAGTCAATTTTGTAGTCTTTGTAAAAAATTGAGGGCATTTGGTTAATTTTTGGCAGTTTCTCGAGCATTCGAAATGGGAAAGTGGTAAACACAACACACGAAAAATGGCGACGTTTTATGACGTTACGGCGCACCGGAGAGCAGTTCCGTTTTAATTCGATGTTGTAATGACACCTTTAGAGACTTGAAATGACCGTAGAAGAAAAAAGATTATAAAAATATCACCATATCTTAAGTATACAAATGAAATAGGAGTTTTCTTAGCGAAGTTTTTTTGATCGAGTCCCTGGGGAGTACAAAAAATACAGACAAACTCCTAATGTAATAGCAAAAGACGCTGTCACAGTAGACCGCCGATATGAGATTTTCTATTAGTTGAATGATGGTGAGAATATTCTCCGTAACTTACTAATAAATCTTCAGAAGATCGCATGAGGATGCCAAGTGGTTCTTCCACTGTTTATGGAGATAAAAGAATGTGTATCAATGAAATTCCTAAATTTAAGTCGGACTCATCCAATTTCATTTTCAGCAAAAATAAAACGTGACGCTGTTTTAGACACTTTGACGTTGTAATCCATGCGCCGTAAGGTGATACAATACATGGCATAAAATCACATAATTTGTTTATTTATGCATATATTTATCTGAAATTTGCTGTGTATATTACTAAAATATGTACTAAATAATAGTGAAAATTTCAGAACGCAGTGATGTTTATTTTTTACACTAGACAACTTGTCCACGATTTTACGGGACAACCCTCGTATATAGGTAATGGTTGGTTAAGTTACTCATTTGCAGAATGTTAATATATTTGATCTTTTAATGTCCAGGCACTTGTAGAGTTAATGGTCATGATGTCATAAAACAGTTATAGAAACCAGGGTGGATTTTTTGGAGGATCACTAAGACTTAATCAAATAATTTACTTTTAAGTGTAAAACATCATTTATTAGGGTAGAAGATTTAATCCATTTCGTATATAACATTAGTTGCCTTTGTCACAATGAGATACGTCAAAAAGTATTACTCTGCTTGACGTTACTTTTAAAATATGCTCGATTTGAAGACCTTTTCTAGAGGAAAAATGGTCTCATTGTCTATTCTGAAATTAAATTATAAGGAATGGTGCTTATTTTTCAACTTATTTTATAGGATATAACATAACTTGGGGCAGTTTATGGTTTTTTTTTCTTATAAACAGCCACTAAACTGTGAAGTGGTTTATAAAGTGTAATGTGCCCCAAGTTATGTTATATCCTATATAAGAAGTTGAAATAAACTTCATTCCTTAAATGAATATTTATTTTTTTTTTAAATTCGTATCCACAACATAAAATCGGTTGTGACTATTTCATTCCACTATATATACCTACATTTTCCAACTTTTAATACACTACAGCTGATCTTGACTAAATTTTATAAAGCACTTCTAAATGATAAATTCCTTTGTTGCAGCTTTCGTGTTTCCCTTCTGACAAGATCACATTTTTACTATTTCGCAGACTTTGTATAAATTAAAATAACTACCGGTACTTGGTATTTACCTTTTGTTTGCATTATTACAAAGTCAAGCCAAATTAATTTACCCTAACTTTTTCAACATTCAAGCAGTAACACATGCATAGCTATATGAACCTTGAAGTATTATAAAGAGAGTGTCTTCAAAGAAAACACCTGGTTTCCAATATCTGTTTTATTATTCTATGGCCAGCAAAAGAAATATACAGTATATACATATATTTAATATATTGACAAGAATGTAGTTGAAGTTATACCAGGATAATATTTAGGTATAATACTATTAACAAGCTTTTGACCTCAAAAGGAAATTACTGATGGTTTTACAGTTAAATTTAATGTAACAAGGAAAAAATAATATGCCATAGATGTCTTTAGGTTTATTAAGACAACAGCTTCTAATCATATAATATATAAGTCAAAAATCAAGTTTGATACGATATAGTCGTAGGTATATTAAAGTAAAAAAAACACCTCAGGTTCAAACATACATTTAAACTATGACAAGCTACTAATAAATACTTTGATGTTACAGGGATTTCAAAAAAACATTTTACTGTTGTTGTTATGCAGCCCTGTTGTACTGACATTGTCAGTAAATCCAACCTATCAATCAGAATTTTGACCCACAAATTCTATATCAATTGTGAGGCCTTTGTTTTTATGCTTAATTTGACTACCAATTATTCCATCTACCTAATCAATACATGGGGCTTACTGCTAGTGTGACCAACTGACAGGGGATGCTTGCTCCTCAGAGACACCTGATTCCACCCCTGGAATTTCCAGGAGCCCTTGTATTCGGCCACTTCAGAGATATTGTTTTTAGGGTTTTATAGATTGATCACTGTTCACTATCTTCGCCTTATTTCAATTTTCAAAAAAAATCCACATATTAACAAGCTTTCCTTTCTGGTTTTTGATGCATGGATTAATTGTAAGTTTGCAACTTCTTTTTCTCTGTGTTAAATGGCTAAGATGCCTCAATGCATCCAATTTTACTGAAATTAGTGTCATTTTCTAGGCCTATATATAGATATGTCAAGTAATTGCATAGCCTTAAATAAAATCTTAAAAAGAAGTGGAAGTGAAAACTTCCTTCCAAAAAATGAGATATCCCCCCCCCCCCCCCCCCCAAAAAAAAAAATTTAAAAAAATCCATTAAATTTAAAAAAAAAAAGCCAAGTGAAATTTATTTAGTTTTTGTACTTTTAATACAATGTGCCTCCTAGGGCTTGATTTCTTTTTTCTTACCTCACCAGTACCCAAGCCTATTTACATGTAAGCTGTTTTCTGTCATTCAACCTGTCAGTCTGACCTGTCTTCTAAACTTTTCCAATTTTATGAGTCAAGTTTGTTTAATTTATGAGCTACAACTTCTTAAAAAGAAGATAATTAAGAAAAAAAGTGATTATTTGATGGGATCATTAAAAAGTTTTCTCAAGAACCAGTGGAATGATGTATCAAAATTGTTAATCAATGTATATCATTTTTTATTTGCAAGAACTCTTTTTGGGGGGTGTAATTATGCAAGTCTGTGTGGTCCCCAAAAAATTAATTGTAGCCTATATTTGTATTGATAAGGATCATATAAAACAAAACCATAGCTTGGGAAAATTTTGCCTCACTTATAATACCAAATAGCTATCTCATGAAAACAAATTAGTGTTGTGAAAATATAGTGTCAGATCTACAGTAATTTAGAAAAGACAAGTAGTAACTTCATTTTTGTACATGTTCAGATTCTTGTGTCCCATAGAATTTTTGTTTTTTCTCATAGCTTAATGCCAATGTTATATGTATAACTCTTCATTTTTCAGGAAGCACATGTGAACACATGTTACAAACACTTCTATTACTTTGTAACAGAGTATAACCTTGTTGACAAAAAAGAATTAGAACCTTTGGTAAGTTTTATTTGTTTTCATAAGGTTTAGTGAAAAAATACCATCTACATTTATAGAAATAATTCTCAGTAAATAATCCTGATGCTCGGAGTAGGACATAACTCCTTCACATTTAGAAAGCCTAATTTGTTTTCTTATTTTATTTAGAGAGATATGACAGCCAAGATTTGCCACTGACCAAACGGAAGGATAAAGCAGATGCAGTTTCATAGTGCAGAATATTGAACAGTGCATAAGTTTACAAAAATTGTAAAAAGTTCACAACACATTTGAAATTTCCAGTCTTTAAATACCTTCTCCTCAGGGAGGGTGGGTGAAATTAAAATTGTCCATATATGCATTTTTATTTATATTATTTTTGTTGAAAATTTCAGAGAAAATATTGATTTTCCCATTGTGTAAACAGAAGTGAAATAATAATGACAAAAACAATATTCCTGAACATTATGTTTCTTTAACCAGGATGCAGACAAGTGTTTGTTTTGGGGGTTTTAATTATGAAGGATTGTTTTTGTGTAGTTGATTTTAATGGTTTTTAAAAATATTTTTGTACAAGTTTTAACATTCTTTTTTTATTCATTATTGCATCATTCATCACCTATTTTCTGAAGATTTTTTGATTACTGAATCAGAGGCTCAAGTGAGCAATTTTGATTGGTGATTGTCCAGCGTCTATACCAGTTTGTCTTCATGATGTATATATGTGTATGTCACACATTCTGCATTTCTCTCACCTTTTCAAGAGCCAGAGATGGCCAGTTCCAACTCTGTTTTGATCAAGTAAAGGGGTTTTGAGCTAGTACCTGTATGAAAGTCACAGTGGGGAATCAAAAATGAAAATATGTAGAAATCTTTATCATCTTCTCAAGTACAATAGGGCTGCGATTGCAATGATATGCTTAAATTTGGAATGACAATGCAACATTTAGGCTATGTACAAATTTATTTGTCAAGAAAAGAGTTTTGACTTGGTGAGCTTTGTGGCCCATGGACGTCATATTGTACCCTTGCCAACCTCAGAGATTGTTATTTATATGTTAAAAAATATTATAATTTAGAAGTAAGATTTAGTATCATTACATTTAAAATTTAGTCTAATATTAGAATAAACTATAGCAAAAATATTATAATTTATTTGCATGTGTCAATTATTTTTGTTCTGTTTATTTCTGGAGTGGCTTGGTTATTCTCTCTCTGAAAATGAAAATAAGAAGAAGATGTAATGAATTTTGAAAATGGAATGATGTCTTTATAATGAACTTGTCAAGAAATACCAGGCCAGATTTTACAAGATTAAAATGAAAGTCTCTTTATGTTATGAAGATCCAAGTAATATGAAAACCTGTTTAACGAAGATTTGGTTCACATCATGATCCATAGAACAAAGAGCAGGCCAGAAAGAGGGTCCGAAGTTTAT
Organism: Saccostrea cuccullata; assembly: GCF_032062105.1. NCBI lineage: Eukaryota > Metazoa > Mollusca > Bivalvia > Ostreida > Ostreidae > Saccostrea > Saccostrea cuccullata. Next base: position 12,310 of record NW_026928929.1, on the reverse strand, counting down.
ACAGAAAATATTCTTCAAATTTTTGTCTCAGGTGCTAGGGTTATTCATTTACCAAAAGAACATGAAAGTATCCTCATATTGTACCAGTTAAGTTCATTCAAATTGTAGTTCCGTAGTTCCAGGAATTGGTATAAAGTCACAAAAAATGTTCAGATTGGGAATATATGTACCGGTAGTAAATCAGAAAGATGTTTACAGGTACATGTATGTTCATTTATAAATGAAAATTATATTGTAAAACTCTAAAAACATAATGGATGCAAGAATAGAAAATACAGAAAGCCAAAATTCATAATGGAAGTAAAAAAAAAATGATGAGAAATACCTATTTTGAAGTCAATGTTATATATTATACAATATGGGATATTCTGTACATTGTACAAATCAGGAATGTCATTCTTGTATGTGTGCACTTGTATTGTGTTGCTTATGTTCTCAGTAGTTAAAAGATATGTAGTTCTCTAGTCATTAAACCAGATACATTTAATGCATTTATTTATACCATATTTTTAGAAAATGATGAATATAGTCATATATATTAAAAGCATTAATATCTTGAACCAATTGTCAATGAAATATGCTGGCCAGATTGTGGAATATACTTTTTTCATTAAATTTTGAGGAATGTTTAGGGGAATGTATATATTATTTACTGCAAAAGTGAATTTTCTTTTAAGTGTCAGAATGAAAGAAAGAGTGGTCTGGTATCATCTCTTTGCATCACTTCTCAATATGTCTCAAATAAAATCGTTTTCTTTAAAAGTATTCTGTCATTCATTCAAGATTGATTTCTAAACTCAGATGACCTTTTGCTACATGTATCTGTTTTCGTCTGTCATCCGTCGTACGGAAACGTTTGAACATTTTTAGCTTCTTCTCTGGAACCACAACCAATTTAAACTAAAGGAGGATAAGCCTATAGTGCAACAAACATGAAGGTGAAAAATTAAATCTCATTTTTTAAATTCACACATATCACTATTTTTCAATAGGAGTGGGTCTTCGCTCCATATTCCATATTCTCAAAGTAGTCATACAAATATACATATTTTGGTTTCCAAAATTATGGAGCAATGACACACTATACCTTAACAAGAATAGATATGGGTTACCCCATATCCAAAGATATTCGACTGTTAGATTTAATATGTTTAACAGTGTTTATAATGACGTTAATAAAAAAAAAACTGCACTGTCTAATTATGGAACTGTTGTAAATATCGTGATTCCATAGCATTACGGTCACCCAGTCTCCTAACAAACAGTACACATAGGCCTACATGTACCTGTATCCTTGGTCTACACACGTGCAATGTAGCTGTCACACGCATCCAGCGAGCTCGGAGAAACACATTTTGTTTTGCCGAGAAGTTACGGTGTCAGACAAAACTTTTCTTTTCTTAATTAGATCATATAAATACGAATTCTGATTAATAAAAATTATACAATCCCTGTTGAACTTTATATAGTTTGTTCTAACATTTGCATCTGCAACAACTTGTGTTTAAAATGGCCGGGTTGGGAAAATCAGGACCGGGTCGGAAAATTCTAAACTGAAAACATGGAAAACCTTTTTTGTTTTGAAAATAACTGAAATATACTAATATATTTGTCGCAGAAATTACTTACATTATTCAAGTTCTATATATAATGGTATGCTGAACTTCAACACAACCCGAATCTCCAACCCATGCAGTTCTCGTTTTGCCACACATACCCTACAGTTTACAAAGTGTACACACGAGCAGGCCAGGGATTGAAAATTCCGTCATTTAATAATACACACACACAGAATGATTAATTTTTTCTTTAAGAACAAATTGTATGATAATTAACGGACTATAAACATGTACTTAATACAATTGTTGATATAGTATTATCAATTCGTTGGTGAAAAGATATGAATCGAAGAATGACCTAATTATTCTCTGTTATCAAACACGTAAAAAAAAAAGGCTGAGGAGGGAGCGAGCGTAGGAATATTGATATTTTTTACTTGCATTTCGGGGGGAAAGTGACTTTCTAATGATATTTTGACGTTACTTTTGATTTCTTTAACGTATGACATACACAACTTTACTCTTATCATGAACAATAATGTTGTATCTACTTATCATGATGGAATTATTTTGGTCGGAAATATGTGTGACACAGTTATATATCTTGCAAAGATAGTATGCATTGATCGAATATATAGAAAATATAATTTTATGACATAACTTTCCTATCTTTAATACTTGAAAGTCCACTAATACCCCATTCATACGACGAAAAATTGCTTATGTGTGTATTTATTTTTGTGTAAATTTACACACATAAGTAAAAGTTAATTTGCTATGCGTTCAGACGAGATTTATGTACCATGAGTAAATCCTTTAATAGGAGATGGATTGATTCATAATATATAGTGCATTTTCATAGAAAAAAAGGTATCTTTTTACTTTTACTTTTTGGGTATAGGACCAACTTTTTCATGTTCCTTAAAGACATTTATTAAAACAAAATTAAGCAATTACAGGTTTAAAAATGTAATTACAATTTTATATAACTGAATTTTTAACCGATTTTGCAACTGATAGGTAGGTTGACGTCATTATAGTGCGTTTTTGACGTTATGATAAACTGAAGCTCTTAAAGAAGGGGTAATAAAAATGTTATTAAATAAAAAAGTAATGAACATACGCTCTTGAAATTTACTTCATAAGAATTTGATAATCTCTTCATCATATTTTAATATGTTGACGGTGCGACCGTTAGGGCGAGCGCAGATACTTATCCAGTTTCTTCATTTAGATCGGACTCGTCAAACCGCACGTGACATTTGGTGCGTATAAGACTCTGAAGTCATATGACGTCGTTTGCATGTTGCTTTACCAAACCGAAGTCTGAACAGGGCTGATTTCAATCAGTTTATGATTATTTTTCTGCAATTAACAGATAAATTCATTAAATCAAGGTAAGTTTATTTTTCTTTTAACTTTTGTCATTATTCTCGCGAGAACGTGGCTTTAGCGTTAGTGTACGAAGCGATGCATTGTGGGTCAAAATTACTGCGGCAAAAAATTTTATGGAATGAATGTGCAGTAGTCCGAATTTTCTCTTCGCCCAGGCGTTGTCGTTAGAGCTCGCAATTACGAGCGTCGCTTCGCGACGCTCGCTGCGCTCGCTATATTATTTCTTGTATAAATCCTATGCATGCGTCATATTTTGTAGCACTCTATAAAAAACAGGAAAATTCGTAAATTTTTGGCCTTTTGAGATGCCCCCCCCCCCTCTGGTAACAAGACGGTAGAATTTTGTGTTTCTTATACATAATATACAAGATAGTATTACTCATCATATATTATAGTTTGAACAAAAACGCTATTGTAGTATTTGTATAATTTGCTTTAGAGTGCTTAAAATTGGCACTTTCCTATATAATCCTATAGTATATGTGCCTGTATTTTGAGATGGTCCCTTAGAAATAGTTGGACGGTAGATTTCGCCCAAACTTTGCATGTACACTAAAGTTAATGTCAGTTACATATGCTATAAAAATGAAGAGTTTCGCTCTTGTAGTTTTTACGCAATAAAACCATAGTCGGCCCCCTTAAATACCACTCTCATCAGAACTTGTGTAGCATAGTGGTTAGCGTGCTAGTCACAATAGAGAATGCTACTCAGGATTTTTATTGCTAGGATTCGAACCCAATGGATACAACATTTTTTTTGGGGGGGGGGGTAAAAGAATAAATTTTAACGAAAAGTTTCCCTAAGAAATTTTTGTTTATTATGAATTCATAAAAATCAATAATGAGAACTTGACTCTAATTTGAATATGACTTTTATATCTGAAGCTAGTGGGCTTTCTGCACACTAAGTTCGCCCATCTCCTTTGGTATATCTGTGGGTGAAGGGGGATCAAAATTGTGAATTTCATGGTCCCTGCCCCCATAGGGTCTGTGAGTCCAAAATCACTAAAATTAATGCAATCGTTAAAAATCGTCTTCTTTACTCCTGGACATCTTGCAGTCAAACTAACTTAAGGTAGGATTCTTCTCTGGTTTCTGAGTAGATGAAACATTCAATGTATATTTGCTTATATGTCTTATATATTTAGATGTAAGGGATTTAAAAGACCATATTTTTCTTTCCTCATCACAATTGTACAACTTAAAATAGAAATGGTAAACTGCGTTTGAAAACTAGCAAGGACTATATTTTTGGCGGAATGATGGCGTACGAAAATATTTGCTTTTCTGCCTCTCAAAATTATAACAGAGCAATGAATTTAGTTATAAATTTTATACAATCAAAGACTTGAAGAAATTTTCAAATGTAAGTTAAATTAATAATAAGGGACTAAACTTTCAAAATATATAAAATAAATATGATTTTTCAAACAAACTAGAATTATGTTAGCTTTTAAACGTTTCCAATCAAAGTACAGATTTGAGCCAAAAATCCGTAAAAAGTATTATTTCTCTCTTAGTAAACGATCAAAACTTTTTGTTTTCGTATCATTTTGTACATTTATAAGACTACTTTATTATATGTGAAAATAAGAAAAAGTTAAATATAGGAAGCATATGAAAATAACTAAGATATCCTAAAAAATTAAGAAAAAACAGAGAAAATTCGGATTAGCCAATATCCAGTTTAGTTTAATTATTTATAAAAATTTTGGTAATATCATGTTATAGACTTGATATAGTAATATCTTTTCAGGCAAAAAGAACAATCTTTAAACTTTTGAAATAGAAGTAGGCATCACATGATTTGCAACACTAATTTTTAATCTAAATGTTAAGGAAAAAGAAAATGACCTTGACCTGACCTTGGCTCTCATATAAAGTGGTCAAATTTAATTTCACTGATACTATCACTTACTGATATTGTCTTTTTGATTCTGTGAAAATTTCATTAATTTTTAAATACAAGAAATATGAGAAGAATCCTACCTTAATATATAGTTATAATAAGCAAGAGTGCCTCAACCAGACTTGTGTATTTCATGGCCCTTGGGTCAGGGGTTCTGGTGTAAGGTGGAGGGAGGCTCGATTGATTATATAGTGAAATTACATTAATTCTTTAAAAATCTTCTTCTTTTCTCCTGGGTATTAAACAAACTAACTAAGTATATAGTTATGATGAGCAAAAGTGCTTCTTACAAAATTGTGAATTTTGTGGCCTCTGGGTTGGGGCTTGTGGTGTTAGGGCGGGGCTCTATTGATAATAAAGTGAAAATACATTGATTCTTTAAAAATCTTCTTCTCTGCTCCTGCGTATTAAACCAATGAACTATATACATAGTTATGATGAGGAAGGATGCCTCTTCCAAATTTGTGAATTTCATGGCCCTGGGTCAGGGGTTCTGGTGTTAGGGCGGGGCTCTAATCTTATATAGAGTAGTGAATATAATAGTGAAAATGCATGAATTCTTTAAAGATCTTTTCCATATCTCCTGGGTATTATGCCAGTGATCTTAGTTAGTATTATATTTATTATGAAGAAAGGTGCATCTAGCAAAATGGTTAATTTTATGCCCCCTGGGTCACGGGTATCGGGGGGGGGGGGGTTCATAGGTCTGAAAATAAATTAATGCTTTGAAACCTTTGGTATTAATCAATGAAAATTTATTTTACATGTAGAGATCGGGGCTTATAGGCCATATATTATATTTCTTATGTCAACAGCTTCCTATAATTACCAACAAACTTGACCTTGGAGTTTGACTTGCATTTGAAAAAAGTCAATCCTCAGTTAAGGGGGCACCAGTGTTTCACAAACACATTTTGTATTTTCAGGTAACTGTAATTTAGCCTTACCTGGACCAAACCTACATTTATAGTGGATGCACTAAGGTACTTGCTTCAGATGCTGGATCTGACCTACATTTATAGAAGCATATGTATGTTAATGAAATTTGCATACTGGATGAACCTAGGGATGCACATTATACAGGCTTTTTTTTTAGCTTTACTGTTTAGAGACAAGAAGTTCTTATGCATTAGTGAGGTGTACGTCATCCATCCTAAGGATTAAGTTTTTTCCTAAGTATGGAATTCTCCAGGGTCAAGGTCAAAAGGTCAAAAGTGATGATTTCAAAATGAAAAGTCTGATATTTGAAACATGAAATTCCTAGTATCTACTGTTTAAAATTAGGGCCAAAGTAAAAGCTAGAATTTTTCTGTAAAAATGGGTCAAACTCCAAGGTCAAGGTCAAATGGTCAAGGCTCTTGATTTCAAATGAAAGGTCTTGTCACAAGGATGATATAAACAATGTATATATATGTGAAGTATGAAAGCCTAGTCCTAACCCTTCAAAAATTATGGCCAAGGTTGTATTTCAAAAGTAGATCAAACTCCAAAGTCGAGATCAAAGGGTCAAAGTTCTTGGTATCCAATGAAGAGTCTTCTCACAAGGATTACATATGTGAAGTATGAAAGGCCTAGCCCATACCGTTTAAAAGTAATGGCCAAGGTTAACATTTTTTCTTAAGTACGGAAATTTCCAAGGTCAAAAGGTCAAAGTTGTTGGTACTCATTGAAAGGTCTTTCTAAAAAAAAATGCATATATGAAGTATTAAAGTACTGGTATCTTGTGTTCAAAAGATATGGCTAAAGTAAAAGTTTAGAATTTTTGTGTAAAAGTTGGTCAAACTCCAAGGTCAAGGTCAAAATGTCAAATTTGGTAGTACGCAAAGAAAGGTCTTGTTACAAGGAATACACATGTGAAATATGAAAGTCATAGCTCCACTAAATCAAAAGTTATGGGCCAGGTTAAAGTTTTCACATAAACATATGTGATCTGCATTTGAGAAAGCTTAACATACGCTATGTTGCCATACGGGGGCATCTGTGTTGCACGAACACATCTTGTTTATGTAATGTCTTTCTGTCTGTTTGTCTGTTTTTCTGTCTGTCTGTTGTCAACTTTAACCTAGCCCATAACTACGTATTGAGTGGGTGGGGCTATGTCTTTCACATTTCACAGGTATATTCCTTGTGACAAGACCTTTCTTTGGATAACACCAAATTTGACCTCTTGATCCTGGAGCTTGACCTTCTTTTACAAAAAATACCACACTTTAATCTTAGTCATAACTTTTAAACAGTTTGAGCCAGGGCTTTCATACTTCACATTTGTATTTATTGTGACAAGACCTTTCAGCTGGTACAAATATTTTTGACCTTGACCTAAGAGTTTGACCCACTTTTTAAAAACTTTAAGCTTGATCATAACTTTTGAACAGTTGGAGCTAGTGCTTTCATATTTCATAGGTGTATTCCTTGTAAGAAGACCTTCCTTTACCAACACTTTTGACCTTGACCTTTTGAGTTTGACATGCATTTTAGAGAATTCAACGTTTGCCATAAGCTGCCATACGGGGGGCATAAGTGTTTTTATTATGATGATCAACAAAATTCTTCTTTCCTTTCAAAGAATAGCATGAGAAGCATTTTCTTACTGACCATGTGGCATGTGACTTATTAACAATTAATAAATTTCACTATAACCTTCATATGCGTCAAATTTTTAATTCCAACTAACTATGCTAGTATATAGTGTTCAAGCTATATTTATCAAATTCTAAGTATTGAAAGTGCAGTAAAATAATACAATTATTTTCCAAGTCAAAGTGGTTCAAATTTAATTTGTAGTAATTTTTTGTTAAACACCTAAACTGCTTGTAAATTAAAAGAGGGTGTTGCAGTTCTTTTGTTATTTTCCCTAAATGTGTAGCAGATTAAAGGAAGAATTTTTATGTTGCAGAAACTCGTAATATTTTTTTTAATGCGACAATATATAAAGCACAACGAGAAACAATATTTGGAAGCTGTGTATTGACTTCCAATTTGCCATTAAATGATGTGAAAATTAGTCTCACGGCAAAATATATCAAATTTTCCGTTTTTTAAATACGGAATCCCCATTGTTCTGAAAAAGTGCCTCCTTGAAACAGAATAATTTTGATATGTACACAAAGAGGAAGGAATTTTTTTTTTTCAAAACTGCCATTTCCGATTGTGGACTCCCACCCAGTACTTTTACCTGAGAATGGGTTCGAATCCTAGAACAGATCATTTTTGCATATTTTTTTTCCTATATTTTTTTCCATATGTAATGGTAGTGCAATGAAATTATATCTATTTTGAAATAGAGAGAGAGAGGATGGGGGATGTCAAGAAGTTAATTGAGTAATAACTATATATTACAAATGCAGGATTAAATTGTTTTCCTTGATATGCTGTGACTTAAAACTAATGCTTTATTGAGTTTTATCCTGGAAAATAAAGTTACTGTATTGTTTAAATAATTTATTTTTTACATACCATGGGCGTCAGAAGCAAATTGAAAGTTGGTGGTGGTGGTGGTGGTGGTGGTGAGGGGGGGGGGGCTAAACCAACCAAAAAAGGTAAATTCCAATATTCAATGCCTATGCCTATATATTGTCTACTATATATTGCCCCCCCCCCCCCGGTTCCGACGCCTATGCATACTGTAGTTATTGCAATTTTGAATAACTCTGGTCTCTTACATGTAGTTAGTTGCCAAGGTTTGAATTGAAAGAAATGAAATGTCTTGGATGTAGCACCAACAGCATGAAAATTATTTTGCACGATGTCTACAGTATATCTTTCAAAATGCTGCTTTAGCCATTGTGCTTTTTTTTGTTCCAACCTTTTTCCTGCAAAATGACGAAAGTACATATATATTTTGCTGTATCAAGCAGGAAATACCCACCGTAAACATAGTCCTCTACCAATCGCATTATCTCGGATCTTTCCGTCAGAAGTAGGAAAAATCGTTTTTCCGCTAGTCGGAAAGGCCCGAGAAGTTGCGATTGAGTCCTCTACGTAGCTGTATCTATATTTAGACATAACGAGGGTATGTCCTTCTCGATATATAGGGAATTATCTCGAATTTCTGCAACACCCTCTTTGAATATGTGACATGAAATATTATAATTAAAACTTGCTATTGATTGGTATGTTCCACAGTACAGTTTGTTAATTGTTAGATTGATAGATCATTATTTTTATTAATTACCAATTTATATAGGTAGTGCTGTAGTGTTGCTGCAAAAACACCTTTCTGGAAATATTGCAGCAAATCTAATTTACATACGAAAAATGATATTACCGCAATATTGCTGCAATATGTTGCCACAATATTGCTGCAATAATACCAGAAGATGTTGTCAGAATGTCAGTATTTATGTAAGGGCAAGTCAACTACATTAAGATACATAATTGTGCACATAAATTTTTGATTTCGATGAATGTGGTAGTGATGGTTACTACAATTCTCAGTCCATTTCTTTCAAATGCTACTCGTATGATTTTTGTTTGATTTTAATTCCCCTTTTACATGCAGCCTGCACACAAAGTAATTTTGTGCAGTATTCAAAATGTTCTACACTGTCCCTTAATTATATATTTAATTATAACTGTCATGAATTCTAGTTATCATCATATGTGGCAATTATATCATGAAAGTCCTTGAAAATAAAAATAGCCAAATATAAACTTAAAATTAGCACTAATTTGGTAATACTAGTAATCTAAAAATTAACATCACAGACACCCACTTTTTAATTTTTTTTTTTTTGAATATTAAGATAATTTTAATCACTCTGTTTAATTTCAGAAAAAAAACTTTCAAATAATTTTATTGCTTTTTAGCTCACCTGAGCCGAAGGCTCAAGTGAGCTTTTCTGATCAAAATCCATCCGTTGTCTGTCGTTGTTGTTGATGGCGTCGTTGTCGTTGTTGTTGTCATAAACTTTTTTACATTTTCATCTTCTAGCTTCTCCAGAACTACTGGGCAAATTTCAACCAAACTTGGCACAAATAATCCTTAAGTGAAGGGGATGCAAGTTTGTTCAAATGAAGGGCCACACCCTCTTTCAAGTGGAGATAATAAGGAAATAGTGAAAAAATAATGGCTTCTTGTAAAAATCTTCTTCTCAAGAACCACTGGGCAAGGAAAGATGAAACTTAAGTGTCGTATCCTCAGGTAGTGTAAATTCAGATTTGTTTAAATTATGACATTCTGGGATATGGTGAGGTCACAATGGGGGATCAAAGTTTTACATAGAAATATAGGAAAATATTGTTTAAAATCTTCTTCTCAAGAACAGCAAAGCCACAATTGGTCATATTTATATGGAAGCATCTTCAGGTAAAGTAGATTCAAATGTGTTCAAATCATGACCCCCAGGTGTGGGATGGTGCCACAATGTCAAGATCTAAGTTTTACATAGAAATATATAAGAGAGTGTCATTAAAAATCTTCTTCTCAGGAACAACAAAGCCCTGATAAGTCATATTTATATGGAAGCATCCTCAGGTGGTTTAGATTCAAGTTTCTTCGAATCATGACCCCCGGGGGTAGGGTGGGGCCACAATGGGGGATCAAAGTCTTAAATAGGAATACATAGGAAAATTCTTTAAAGCTCTTCTTCTTAAGAACAACAAAGTCATGGCTGGTCATATCTTAATGGAACCATTCTCAGGTGGTGTAGATTCAAGTTTGTTCAAGTAATGGCCCCAGGGGGTAGGGTGGGGACACAGTGGGGGATCAAAATTTTACATAGGAATATATAGGGGGAAAATTCTTTTTCTCAAGAACAGAAAAACCCTGATTAGTCATATAACTACGGAGGCATCCTCAGGTAGAGTAGAATCAAATTAATTCAGTCAAACGAGGGTCCCTGGGGGTAGGACTGGTCTACGATGGGGGAGAATTTTTTTTTAAATGAATAAATAGAAAAAATCTGTCCAAGAACAGCAAACCCATTTGTTATACTGATATGGAGGCATCATCAGGTAGTTTATAGCTGCAATAATGTAGCCCTCTCCTTTTTTTTGGGGGGGGGGGATACAACTCCTTAGGATCTCCGTAATGGTGCAAAGCGGGAGCGATTCGCTCCCACAAGGATTTCGGCTCAAATTGTCATTAAATGGCTATTTTATTTATATGTCTTACCTGGACTTCCAAAATGTACGAGGGTTGTTCGATATGTATTGTGTATTGTACGATATCTCAAAAGCATTCGATTCAAATAGTCAAATGGACATTACATCCCTTCAAAGTATTCTCCGTGATTTGAAATACACAATTTTAATCTCTGAATCCATTTCTGAAATGCGTCACGGTACGCTGATTTAGGTATACCTCTGAGGCACTGACTGACGGCTGAGCCAAGGGCCTGTCGGGACTTGTATCGACGACCAAATAAGAACTTTTTAAGTTTTGGAAAAAGGAAAAAGTCGCATGGTGCTAGATCCGGAGAGTATGGTGGGTGTGACAAGACGGTAACCTTCTCAGACTTCAAAAATTGCTTCACAAGCTCAGATGTTTGTGATGGAGCATTATCATGAAGAAGGCGAACATGCCTAAATCCCGACACAGGACGTCGTTTCTGATAATATTTCTTGAGCTTTTTCAGTACAACATCTCGGTAATACCGACCTGTAACACTTTTGCCCTTCGGCACCGGAATTTGTACGGCTAAACCATCACAAGAGAAGAATATGCAATAAAGGACCTTCTTTGTGCTCATTGTTCTTTTGGCAACTACAGGCCTTCTACCGTGTTTGGTTAGCCATAATTTGTTTCCAACTGTTCTTACTGGTTCGAAATAGTGAACCCATGTTTCGTCACCAGTAACTGTGTTTGCAAATTGTCTTTGATTGAAGTTTGGAAACATTTTTAGCAGTCGCTTAGCGGTTTTTATTCGTACCTTTTTTTTGGTCATCTGTCAATATATGGGGTATCCATCTGGCAGAAATCTTTCGTACTTTCAAAATACGCTTCAAAATGAAATGCACCCGCGATAGCGATATGCCAACAGCTTTGGCAATATCACGAATCGTGTACCTGCCATCACTTTCAATTATTTCCTTGACTTTTGAGACATTTGTCTTGCCTGATACAGTCACAGGTCGACCCGATTTTGCTGCATCTTTGACGGACTCTGTGCCAGTCAGAAATTTCTGTCTCCACCTACGAACTGTCTCATAAGATATCTTACAATGAAGCGCATTGAAGTGGTAAAATTTTCTGTTTGGGTAGAACGTTTTGTTTTTTTTTAAATACGCCCATTTCTTTAGAAAGAAAAAATCGGTCAAATGATTCAATCGAATACCTGTAGAACAGGTATTTCATAAAAATAACATCCAATGAAATTGACGGTTTACATAAACACCGGTAAGCACGTGTTCGACTGATACATGTGCTATGCTAACTCCAATAAACATGATAAAATCATAATTATGGACAAATTCGTTGCAATGCGTGTTTTACATATGCGGGAAC
>NW_026928928.1:0-34977 GCF_032062105.1 Saccostrea cuccullata | reverse complement strand
AGTGGGATATGAAACAAGTCAAACGTTGGAAGAGCTGGCCAATAATGTTGGTGTGACAAAACATTAACTTTCTTTTTATCCCAAACTCCTTTACTGTTCATAGCCTGTGAGTTTGGACGTTGTCATGAAGAAATTTAATATAACTCATTCTGGCTCCTTCCTCTCATAAACCTTTCTCCTTTCTGCAAACATTCTGCTTTCTAGATTCCTTCAGAAATTGGAATTACTTCCACAATAATAATCTGAACAACAAGACAACTAATATTTAAGAAAATGACATATAAAACTGTTTTTGTGTTCTTCCAATTCTTTGCTCTTTTTAGTCCTTTGCTGTTTTATCAAGTGTATCTCTTTGTAAATTTGTTTTGCAAGTTTAAAGCAAAATAGATTAAAGTTTCATTACCTGTTTGAATATCAGACAAACATGGATATTTACATTGTTTTTTTTTTTTTAATTAATATTCAGATATTCTTACATTCTGTCGTTTTGACTAATTTTTCAAAATATAAGGTGACCTTCGAGTACTGAGTATTTAACTTTTTTACTATCAAATGTTTACTTAAAACAGTATGATCTACCCCTCAAAATGATGTCTATCAAATTTACTGTGTGCCCTAAAGTCATTCAAACAAACTCAGTGATACATGTATCTGTTTTGAAATTTCGGAAATATATATTGGTTGTTGTATGTCCATGTGGCTAGGGACGGTACCCATTTTTAATGCCCATTATATCATTTTTGTTTATTGAAATCCTCCTGTTCATGTGTGTATAAAACATGCACATGGTTGCTGTAAATGAAACATATTTAACTCAATATAATTATCCTTGGGATTCTTAACAAGTTTTTCAGCAGCTTTAATGAAGCGTTTAATCTAATTTTGTTTTCCTAGTATCAACTATTCATTTTATATGCAGTGTCTCGAGTAGCCCTTGTTTTCCAGCTTCTTACAATGGAATTATGTGATGAAAAGCGCTCAAATAGGTGTTATCAACTCATTTAAGATTCAATAATTAGAGAAAGTCATACTTAATGGCATATTATTTCTATTTTGTGTGTTATCGAGCTGATGACATTATTTATTGAACGTCTCTGTATCTACTCGAAATCATTTGGTGAACCCAAACAACTTATAACAATAATTAAAATTGGGGTTAAAAGGATTTTTGGTATTCATTCTGTAGCGCTAGCACTAACCGAACAAGTCAAATTCTCAAAACGGACACTAGGCGCATGGATTTTAATTAGTCTACTTCGAAAAAAATAATTGCTTTTCCAAAATAACAAGGAATTTGTTGAGCAACTTTATATTCATAACAGACTTTAAAATCTTTTACTTTCCAACAAATGAAACATTCAACAAATTTAGGAATATAAGAATAAAGTTTGCTTAGAAAATGCTGAAAATGCTCAAGTTTTAACGCACGACGCACAACTCGCGACGACAGACGAAAACAGATAGCAGAAATCGGCGATTGTATCCAAGAATGGATTTTTAAAGAATCTTTATAATCTTACAAAATATGTATTCGGTAACGGCTTTTTTTTACCTTTACCAGGAACAGCGTCTTCTGTGTGTGAGGCTGTGTGTCGGAGAGGGACAGGGTGTGAGAAGGTGATAGGGTGTGTGCGTGTCTGTGACACCTTACCTTCAGTGGCATCTTTGGAGAATCCTCCGCAAGGCCAATTTCATCAAGAACAACTATTGATGTGAATCTATTCAAATCCTTGTCTTTTTGAAAGCTTGCTGCTTGTTTGAATGTTAATAAAATACCCTCTGATGTGGCATGTGGACTGCATTGAAAACAGACCATTTGAATCTGAAATACAGGTACAGGATAATGCGTTTGTTACTGAAGTCTAATAACACCTTATAACTTCAGAAAAAGGTCCCTTGAGTTGAAATGTTTATGCTAATTACGTTCCTAGACTAGACAAAAATACACCAATGTCCAGTTGTTTTAATAACATATGACATAATACCAGTCCTTGTTTTTTATAGAAAGAAATTTTTCTAAAGATAGTTATAGCTAACAATTCTTAGATATGTTTTTAAATATGCATAGCAACATGAAGTATTCCAAAAGATAAAAAATGTCTTCAAATCAGCGGGATTTTCAAAATTGTCGGAAATTAAGAGAGTACAGTTTTAAATTGCAGTATCGCTAAATTGAAAACAATCAAAACATACGTACTTCTTTAAACGCGTTTATTGATATTACCTGTTTAAAAGTCTGGAAAAGTGGTGAGATAGATTCCTGGCCTTGCATGTTATGATCTAACAGGACTTTAGACAGAGATTTTGAGCTGCCGGGTTTCCCTACCAGGAAAATTGGGATTCGTAGCTCAGCACCAAGAACCATCATGAAGAAATTTTCTCTCAATGCAATATTTTGTGCTATGTTGTCACTCAAGTCGATATTTTGCAGGAATGCTTCCTGGCACCTATAACAATCAATGCTTTTTTTGTGACTGACTTAAAAAACGTTCCTTTTGTCATTTCTGAAATATTACAGTTGACCTTAAGGTATACCTTTACTCAGATGACTAAAAATTCCACTGATAAGAACGAAACACCACCTATTGCACATTGTACACCTACTGGGTATGTTTATTGTTTCAAATTTCAGTTAATAATTAGGTCAATGGCCCCGTTTTATACTAGTGGCCCCTGATCATTTCTCGGGAAATACCTCAATTTTTCACACTATGACCATTTTTTTCTTCACTCACAAAATATAACAAGCAACAAAACTCTTTAAATAATGAAATATTATAATAATGGAACAGAGTAGCTCAATATAAAGAAATGAGTAGAATTTGAGCCACAACTAGATAATTATTACAGTCCGAATTTCCTCCGTCAACTTTATATTTTTTCCATATTGTTAATCAAATATAACAAAATCCTAATGATAAAAACTATTTTAATTATTTATAGCCACAGATTACATTTTTACCCTCATTCTCATGGTATTGATATTAAATGAAGTCAAAAATCAAATTATTGATATACATGTGTGTTATTTGGAGTGGTTTTTGTACATTTTGAATTTCTTACAAAGCATTAATTTATTCGAAATAATAATGAGCTTAAAGACATAATTATAATATTTGCAATCTGATGTCTTAAAGTATATGTAACCTTATTTTGTGATTAATAATGCAAGAAATAAAAATTTTGACAAAATAGAAAAATTAAACAATTTACTCTGCATAGCAATAATTGATTTTTTTCGTATTTATTTTCTTCAAGTACTTACATGTTAATTTTTTTGATTGATATTGAGATAAAACTTAGCTATTTTATCTATTTAGAACAATTTTTAATTAAATATATTGCAATGTATACTTTATAAAATTTCCTCTCCGATTTTTTGAAATTCGAGTAAACGTCATCCTTAACAGATGAAATTTAAATAATTCCCAGACTTTATATTCTTCTTGAAATGATCCCTTACAGCAGGTTCCCCTTAAATTTGGATTCAATTATATGTGTTATAGTAAGGACATTCTTGAATGTATATAAATTAAGAATCTTTACAATGTATTTGTTTTTATAAAATTATCACGAATCATCAGAAGGATACATTTCCTTTACTATACATATTTGAATGCACAATAATATTTAATTTTCTAATGAAAATTTTCTTTTTTGTGTCTCAAAAAATAAATCTTATGTCAGTGCATTATCGAAAATGTTAAAGCATAGCTCGAGACGTTTAAAAATAAAAACAAGAGGCCCATGGGCCACATCACTCACCTGAGAAGCTTTGACAATGCTGTTCTTTGCCAGATTTCCCCCTTGTAATACATATTGTGACCCCACCCTACCCTACTGATCATAATTTGGACAATTTAGAATCTACACTATTCCAGGAATATTCCACATACGTTTCAGCTTTTCTGGCCAAGTGGTTCCTTAGAAAAGGAGTTTTCCTGTATATTTCTATGTAAAACATAAATTACCCGTTGTGGCCCCGCCTTTTCCCTGGGATTAATAACTTGAACAATATAAAATCTACATTACCCAAGGAAGATTCCAAATAAGTTTCTGCTTTTCTTGCCCATTGGTACTTGAAAAGAAGATTTTCAAAGTTTTTTCCTATATATTTCAATGTAAAACTTTGATTCCCCATTGTGGCCCCTCCCTAACCCAGGGGGTCATGATTTGAACCATTTAGAATCTACACTACCCAAGAAGCTTCCACATTTTAACTTTTTCTTGCCCGGTGGTTCTTGAGAAGAAGATTTCTTAATGACACCACCCTAATTTTTGTCTTTTCTTGAATATCTCCCCTTGTGAGAGAATTCGCTATTGATTTAAAAATTTCAATTCCGAGTACGCAAGGATGCTTTTTACCAAATTTTATCAAAACTGGCCGAGTGGTTCTTGAGAAGAAGTCGAAAATGTGAATAGTTTACAGACGGAGGACAGACAAAAAGACGAACGGACAGACGACAAAATGTGATCGGAAAAGCTCACCTGAGCTGAAGGCTCATTCAAAGCATTTATTCGATACTTCATTCGATTTTGATTTAATCGTCCCATTTAAACATGCTACAGTTCAGAAAAGAGCACGGATTTCACTTTTAAATGACAATATCTCAGTGATATTTATAAACGTTGCTTCTCTCTTTCTAAAGGCTGTCTCCATGCACATGTCTAATGTCCAGTTATAGACGTATAAGTGACTTGTAGTCGTAATTCTTATTTTGTCCACCAGACGAGACTCCTCTGTCTGATTGTTAGTCAAGCTATCTTTGAAACTGGTTTACTAAGTATCATCCAATGTTTTACACTCGTGGTTGTGTGAAGAGTTGAACCTTATGCGTTTTTTTTCTGTTTCGATGACGTCACTTCCGGTCTAGAGATATTGTCGATTTTCTGATTTTTAAGGGTCATTTTGTCCAGAATTTTCCCGAAACACGGCTCTAGATAGAAACTTCAAACTTTGAGGCTAGGTAGAGCTATGTCTGGAGAGGTGCATTAGGTATATCAAATTTACCGGAAGTGACGCTCGTCGGCGCTCGCTATGGCCCGAAAATAGACCTATCACGAATTTCAAAATTTTTCACACCTTTTCTTCGATATCTTTTTACCTGAAAATATTTTGTGAAAACGTATAGAACAAAAGAAGTGCAGAATTTGAAGATCTTTCAAATGATAATTTGAAAAAAGGGCCTGCCCATAAATTTAAGGGCCTAGTGGGGCCAACAGTTTTTTCTTTATATCTCAAAACGTATTGAGAATTTGTAATACGTCAAAGAAGCAAAGTTGTTCAAAATGACAAGCTTAATCTACTGAAGTCGTCAGAAAACGTCTGGCGTCGTCACTTCCTGCCAAACCGGAATTAGTCGGAAAACGCGTATTTTTGCCGTTCTTGACAAGTTTTTTGGTAACAAATGTCTCTTGAAGCAAAAAAATAATTTTGTCGTCCGTCGTCGTCACTTCCAGTCAAACCGGAAGTAGCAAAAATTGCTTATTTTGAAGGCTTAAATGCAAAATTGAAATTATGAAGTCACAGGAGAATACTCAGCTCATTGCTTTATTTTGTTCACGTCACTTCCGGCACTTCCGGTCAAAACAGGACGGAAGACCTACTCATTGCTTTGCAACGAGCTCGGCTCTAGTTATTATTATTCTTTTTTTTTCTTACCGATTTTGTGCACGCGAGTTCTCGGAAACGGCTCGGTCGATTTTCACGAAACTTTTAGATCTGATAGATATCGGCCTGAACCTTATTGGAAATTTTTTATATGTACGTCGTCACTTCCGGTCGTGAGATATGGACGATTTACTGATTTTCAGAGGGTCAGCTTGTCCTGGCAATCACTAAAAAACGAATGAAGATATTGACTTGAGATTTTCAGTGAAGGTAGAGGAAGGATATCTGAATTGCTTTTTTGAGTCTATATTTTTCTAATGCAAAAGGTGTTGAAGCTATCTTGAGCTCATTAGGGTCTTCCGTCTTCAGCGGAAGACCCTTCTATTATTCTTATGTTTCTTTTTCACTTTTCTTATTATTAGGGTCTTCCGTCTTCAGCGGAAGACCCTTCTATTATTCTTCGGTTTTTTTTTACCTTTATTATTATTAAGGTCTTCCGTCTTCAGCGGAAGACCTTCTTGTTATTCGTTTGTTTCTTTTCCACTGTTTTTCTTATTATTTTTTTTCTTACCGATTTTGTGCACGCGATTTCTCGTAAACGGCTCTTTAGATTTTTATGAAACTTTCAGGTCTGATAGAACATAAAAAAATCTCGATACCCTTTTTTTATTTTGATGACGTCACTTCCGGTTCGGAGATTTTCGCAGTTTTGTGATTTTTAAGGGTCAGTTTGTCCGTCGCTCTTCTTAAAAACCGCTCATCACAGGAAGATGAAACCTTTTCAGGAAGATAGAGCAACATATGTAGATTTGCATTGTGTTGTTAAATTTCACCAAAGTACTGGACGTTAACGCTCGGTAGGACTGAAAAAAGTCATATTGAGCATTTCAAAATTTCTAACACTTTTTCTATTATATCATTTTACTTGTAAATATTTTGTTATAACATATAGAACAAAAGTTGTGAAGAATTTCAAGATCTTTCAATTGATATCTCAAAAAAAGGGCTGACCCCAAAAAAAGGGATCTAGAGGGGCCAAAAGTTTTTATCTGATATCTCAAAAACTATTGAGAACTAGTAATACATCAAAGAAGCAAAG
The DNA here is from genome assembly GCF_032062105.1 of Saccostrea cuccullata. Taxonomy (NCBI): domain Eukaryota; kingdom Metazoa; phylum Mollusca; class Bivalvia; order Ostreida; family Ostreidae; genus Saccostrea; species Saccostrea cuccullata. The sequence goes on along the minus strand of NW_026928928.1, from coordinate 28,267 downwards.
TTGTTCAAAATGTCAAGCTTAATCTATTTGTGACGTCAAAATACGTCCGGCGTCGTCACTTCTGGTCAAACTGGAAGTAGTCAAAAACGCGTAATTTTTGCCGTTTTTGTCAAGTTTTTAGGTAACATATGTCTCTGGGAGCATAAAAATTAATTTTCCGTCCGTCGTCATCACTTCCGGTTAAACCGGAAGAAGCAAAAATTAGCATATTTTTGCATAAATAAACATAGTTTTAGAGCGTTCAAACCATTTTTAGGCGTTATTTCTCATTTTTGTTACAAATGAAAGCTACTTCCGGTCAAACAGGACGGAAGACCTACTCGTTGCTTTGCAACGAGCTTTGCTCTAGTTAGGGTCTTCCGTCTTCAGCGGAAGACCCTTCTATTATTGTAAAGTTTCTTTTTCTTCTTATTATTTTTTTTTTTCCTACACCGATATCTCAGTAATGGTTTGGTGGATCTTTATGAAACTTTCGGAGATGAAAGGGAACAATTATGGCTCAATCCTTTTTTTTCATTTTTTCTAATTTTACTTCCGGTCGTGAAATATGACGTAATTTCTACAATTTTTGTCTGACCTTCATAGAGAAAACTACGTAAAATAGAGATTTGAAACTTTCATGAATGATCAAGTGTGAGCTCTACCTTTGCAACGAGCTTTTAAATTTTAAAGAAGTTTTTAAAATTTTTCAAATTTTTAATTTAAATTTTTCAAAAATTTTTTTTTGATCCAATTTTAATTTTTTTTATGTCATCAAATAGATCTTGGCGAGCACTTTCAAAAAATGTATTTGTTTCGTATGTGAGTACAAAAATGAACATTTTATAAGCTCAGGTGTATTTCGACGATAGAGTGCAAATGTACTTTTAGAACTTTTCTTTTAAAAATTCATATCTTTTCTATTTATCGACCGATTTCTAATTTTTTACACCATCAAATAGATCTTTTCAAGACCTTTCCAACGGTATATTTCTTTTTATTGTACGTGTAATAATGAAGAAAATATAAGCTCAGGTAAGTTAGCCTTTCATTTTGACAGGACATGTCAAATTCATTATCAAGGATCCTTGCGGTTAGACGGTACTCTTTAGATCTCTTTGATCTTCGGTGGAAATCCTTTGATGTATGTAAAACGTCATATCTCGCTCATTTCTTGACCGATTTTAAAAATTTTTAAACCATCAAATAGATCTTTTCAAGACCTTTCCAACGGTATATATCTTGTGATTTTTAATGCACTAATTTAGAAACAATAACCTCAGGTATATTAGCATGCTGTTTTGACAGAACATGTCAAACTCATTGTGAAGGACGCTTGCGGTTGGTGAGAATGACTGTACTCTATGATCTTTAGCTTGTGTCCTCTGATATAAACAAAAATTATTACACAGTGTAATTGGAAATTCTCAAAGGTCAAATATAATGAAATTGAAACAATTTAAATTTTTCAATTTTGTTTTAAATTGATTTTTAAGGTAAAATAAGAACTATTATTGCATATTTAAGGATTGAAAACATAAGACCACATAATTTGAAATCTTTGAAAGGTCAAAAATCGTGTCTTTTAATTAATCAATTAAATCTTTTCAAAATATTGAAATGGTTCCTAAATGATACATCTGCATTTTAAAAGATCGATAACAACATATGGTGATTTTTGAAATTTCTCAAATGACAAAAAGAATGCAATTTAAATGGTTTAAAATTTTCAAAAATTTGAATTGCTCCAAAATGTCGAATACTTTCATTTGTATTTTGACGGATATAGAAGATCATACAACGTGTTTTGAAATATTTCAAAGGTCTAATAGAGTGAGTTTTAAACAATTTAAAATTTTCAAAAAATTTAAATTGCTTCTAAATGTAAAACCAAGTATTATATATGTATTGTGACAGATAGAGAACAGCATACAATGTGTTTTGAAACATCTCAGAGGTCAAATAAAGTGAGATTTAAACGATTTAAATTTTTCAAAAAATTTAAATTGTTTCTAAATGTATATTCAAGTACTATATTTGTATTGAGACAGATGGAGAACATCATAAAATGTGTTTTAAAATCTCTCAAAGGTCAAATTGAGTGAGATTCAAACGATTTAAATTTTTCAAAAAATTTAAATCGCTTCCAAATGTAAAATTAAATACTATATCTGTGTTAAGACAGATGGAGATCATTATACAAAGTGTTTCGAAATTTCTCAGAGGCCGAATAAAGCTAGATTTAAACGATTTAAATTTTTCAAAAAAATTAAATTTCATCCAATTAAAAAATCAAAGATAAAATCTGCATTTTGACAGATAGAGAACACCATGCAATGTGTTTTGAAATATCTCAAACATCGAATAAAGCAAGATTTGAACGATTTAAATTTTTCAAAAAATTTAAATTTCATTCAAATAAAAAATCAAAGATGAAATCTGTATTTTGACAGATGGAGAACATCATACAATGTGTTTTGAAATCACTGAAAGGTCAAATTGAGTGAGATTTCAATGATTTAAATTTTTAAAAAAAATTAATTTGCTTCCAAATGTAAAATCAAATACTATATCTGTGCTTTGACAGATGGTGATTATTATTCAAAGTGTTTTGAAATATCCCTGAGGCGGAATAAAGCTAGATTTAAACGATTTAAATTTTTCAAAAAATTTAAATTTCATCCAAATAAGAAATCAAAGATGAAATTTATATTTTGACAGATGGAGAACACCATATAATATGTTTTGAAATATCTCAGCGAATGGATAAAGCAAGATTTGAACGATTTAATTTTTTCAAAAAATTTAAATTTCATCCAAATTAAAATTCAAAGATGAAATCTGTATTTTGACAGATGGAGAACACCAAACAATGTATTTTGAAATTTCTCAAAGGTCAAATTGAGTGAGATTTAAACAATTTAATTTTTTTGAAAAATTTAAATTGCTTCCAAATGTAACAAAATGTATACAAGTGTATTTTTTCAGATAGACAACATCAGACAATGTGTTTTGAAATCTGATATTGCGCTTGATTTTACATTTAGAAGCAATTTAAATTTTTTGAAAAATTTAAATCGTTTAAATCTCACTCTATTTTACCTCTAAGAGATTTCAAAACACATTGTATGATGTTCTCTATCTGTCACAATACATATATAGTACTTGATTTTACATTTGGAAGCAATTTAAATTTTTTGAAAAATTTAAATCGTTTAAATCTCACTCTATTTGACCTGTGAGAGGTTTCAAAACATATTGTATGATGTTCTCAATCTGTTACAATACATATAAAGTACTTGATTTTACATTTGGAAGGAATTTAAATTTTTTGAAAAATTTAAATCGTTTAAATCTCACTCTATTTGACCTCTGAGAGGTTTCAAAACATATTGTATGATGTTCTCTATCTGTCACAATACATATATAATACTTGATTTTACATTTGGAAGCAATTTAAATTTTTTGAAAAATTTAAATCGTTTAAATCTCACTCCATTTGACCTCTGAGAGGTTTCAAAACACATTGTATGATGTTCTCTATCTGTTACAATATATTTAAAGTACTTGATTTTACATTTGGAAGGAATTTAAATTTTTTGAAAAATTTAAATCGTTTAAATCTCACTCTATTTGACCTTTGAGAGGTTTCAAAACATATTGTATGATGTTCTCTATCTGTTACAATACATATATAGTACTTGATTTAACATTTGGAAGCAATTTAAATTTTTTGAAAAATTTAAATCGTTTGAATCTAACGCTATTTGACCTCTGAGAGGTTTCAAAACACATTGTATGATGTTCTCTATCTGTTACAATACATATATAGTACTTGATTTTACATTTGGAAGCAATTTAAATTTTTTGAAAAATTTAAATCGTTTTAATCTCACTCTATTTTACCTCTAAGGGGTTTCAAAACACATTGTATGATGTTTTCTATCTGTCACAATACATATATAGTACTTGATTTTTAATTTGGAAGCGATTTAAATTTTTTGAAAAATTTAAATCGTTTAAATCTCACTCTATTTGACCTTTGAGAGGTTTCAAAACATATTGTATGATGTTCTCTATCTGTTACAATACATATATAGTACTTGATTTAACATTTGGAAGCAATTTAAATTTTTTGAAAAATTTAAATCGTTTAAATCTAACGCTATTTGACCTCTGAGAGGTTTCAAAACACATTGTATGATGTTCTCTATCTGTTACAATACATATATAGTACTTGATTTTACATTTGGAAGGAATTTAAATTTTTTGAAAAATTTAAATCGTTTTAATCTCACTCTATTTTACCTCTAAGAGGTTTCAAAACACATTGTATGATGTTTTCTATCTGTCACAATACATATATAGTACTTGATTTTACATTTGGAAGCGATTTAAATTTTTTGAAAAATTCAAATCGTTTAAATCTCACTCTATTTGACCTCTGAGAGGTTTCAAAACATATTGTATGATGTTCTTTATCTGTTACAATACATATATAGTACTTAATTTAACATTTGGAAGCAATTTAAATTTTTTGAAAAATTTAAATCGTTTAAATCTCACTCTATTTGACCTCTGAGAGGTTTCAAAACACATTGTATGATGTTCTCTATCCGTCACAATACATAAATAGTACTTGATTTTACATTTGGAAGCAATTTAAATTTTTTGAAAAATTTAAATCGTTTGAATATCACACTATTTGACCTCTAAGACGTTTCAAAACACATTTTGTGATGTTCTCTATCTTTCACAATACATATTTAGTACTTGATTTTACATTTGGAAGCAATTTAAATTTTTTGAAAAATTTAAATTGTTTAAATCTCACTCTATTTAACCTCTGAGAGGTTTCAAAACACATTGTATAATGTTCTCTATCTGTCATAATACATATATAGTACTTGATTTTACATTTTGAAGCAATTTAAATTTTTTTGAAAATTTAAATCTTTTAAATCTCACTCTATCTGACCTGTGAGAGGTTTCAAAACATATTGTATGATGCTCTCTATATCTCAGAATACAAATATAGTATGATTTTACATTTGAAAGTAATTTAAACTTTTTGAAAATTTAAATCGTTTAAATCTCACTTTATTTAACATTTGAGCGATTTAAAAACACATTGTTTGATGATATCTATTCGTCACATTACAAATATAGCCCTCGATTTTTAAAAAAATTAAAGTTGTTTAAGTGATAATTTATTTTACGTTTGAGAGATTTTGCAACATATAGTTTTATGTTCTCCATCTGTCCAAATACAGATTTACACAAAGCAACATCAATTACATAAAAAAATATTATTCTGAATGACAATCCCAGTCAAAATCTTACCTCATTTCATCGAAAATTGGACGGAAGACCCACTCGTTGCTCGCAACGAGATCGTATCTAGTTTTTTTTCTTATTTGTTCTCCGGTACTTTTTTGTCCGCGAGTGTTCTCAGAAACTGTTCACCCAACTGACCTAAAACCTTTTTAGGGTTAATAGGTGTGAAGTGTAGGTGTGCGGAACGAAGGTCATTTTGCGCGCATACGCCTGCGCGTGCGTGCGCGTGTAATGAGTGAATTGACTGATATACTTAATATAGCTATAACTTTTACATTTTTTGATGAAATGCTTTGAAACTCATTACATAAGGATATATTAATAGTGTTAATAATATGACACTGTCAAATTAGCAAGAACTCACGCGCATGCACGTGCGCCTTCCTCTGATTGGCTGAAACAAACATCTCAATATCTCTTTTGTTTTCCGACGAAATGCTTTGAAATTTTTTACATTTTCATGAATTAGGATATCCTACAACATGATATGGAAAAATTTTCATGAAATCACGCGCATGCACGTGCGCTGCAATCTGATTGGCTGAAACTTTAAATGGCTATATCTCCTTTGTTTTTTGACGAAATGCTTTGAAATTTAAAACATAGTCATGCATTAGGACATCCTGCAATATGACATATAAAAAATTTCAAGAAATCACGTGCATGTACGTGTGCTGCAATATGATTGGCTGAAACTTTAAATGGCTATATCTCCTTTGATTTTTGATGAAATGCTTTGAAATTTAAAACATAGTCATGCATTAGAATATTCTAAAATATGATTTAGAAAAAAATTCTTGAAATCACGTGGATGCACGTGTGCTGCAATCTGATTGGCTGAAACTTGAAATGGCTATAATTCCCTTGGCTTTCAATCAAACAGGATGGGATTTAGAACATAGATAGATATAAGGGCCTCTAACAAGAAGGTATGGTCATCATGCACGTGCACGCACGTGCGTGCATTTGGAACGAGTGAAATTAAAAATACACTTGAATGAGTGAATTTTAATAATTTTGGACTAAATGCTTTAATATAAAGTATATTTAAATATATAGAAAGTGTAGAAAAGATTATATGGTCATTATGCACGTGCATTCACATGGGCACGCGTGCAATGTTAAAATTTGAATATAATTTGTATCCTTTTGGGAAAATGTTGTTAAAGTCAAAAATGCACAGATGTTGTCTTATTTAATATTGTTTTTACTCTGTTTCTTATTATGTTCCCCAAACGAAGTTGGGGAACATATTGTTTTTACTCTGTTTCTTATTATTATTAAGGTCTTCCGTTTCCAACGGAAGACCTTTCTGTTATTCTTAGGTTTCTTTTCCACAGTTTTTTTCTTTTTTTTCTTACCGATTTTGTGCACGCGAGTTCTCGGAAACGGCTTGTTCGATTTTCATGAAACTTTCAGGGCTGATGGAACATGTTAAAATCTAGACATATATTTTTTTCATTTTAATGACGTCACTTCCGGTTCCGAGATTTGTGCATTTTTGTGAATTTTAGAGGGTTAGTTTGTCCGCGAGTTTTCTCGAAAACGGCTCAAGATAGAAACTTGAGATTTTCAGTGATAATAGAGCAATAAATGTAGTTGTGCGGAACGTATTTCATATTCACCGAAATTGCTGTGTACGGAAGCTCGTTATGGCCAGAAAATAGTCATCTCACGAATTTCAAAAATTTTGACACCTTTTCAACGATAACTTTTTACCTAGAAATATTTTGTTAAAACATGTATAACAAAAGAAGTGTAGAATTCCAAGATCTTTCAAATGATATCTCAAAAAAAGGGCTGGCCCCTAAAATTAGGGGCCTAGAGGGGTCGAAAATCTTTCTTTAATATCTCAAAAAGTATTGAGAATTTGTAATACGTCAAAGAAGCAAAATTGTTCAAAATGTCAAGCTACATCTATTGGAGTCGTCAAAATTCGTTCGGCGTCGTCACTTCCGGCCAAACCGGAAGTAGACGGAAAACGCGTATTTTTGCCTTTCTTGACAAGTTTTTTTGGTACCAAAAGTCTCTAAGAGCATTAAAATTAATTTTCTGTCCGTCGTCGTCACTTCCCGTCAAACCGGAAGTAGCAAAAATGGCTTTTTTTTTATTTATTAACGTGAATTTAGAAGATTCAAACCATTTTTGGGCGTTATTTCTCATTTTTGTTAAAACTGAAAGCTACTTCCGGTCAAACATGACGGAAGACCTACTCGTTGCTTTGCAACGAGCTTTGCTCTAGTTTTTATTCTTTTTTCTTCTTACAAAATTTGTGCAGACGATTTCTCGGAGATGGCTCGTTCGATTTGCTTCAAATTTTCACAGTCGATGCGTTGTCATCTGAAGTTAATTCCGGCAAATTATTTTTTGGAAAATCACTTCCGGTCGGGAGTTATCGCCCTTTGATCAAAATTTGGAGGACCTCCTTGTCTGTGATGGAACTCAAAAACGGCTCAAGCTAGAAAGCTGAAATTTTTAGTGATGATAGAGGACATGTTGCCATGTTGCAACATGGTCAGGATATTTTCCGGAAGTGCCTAGTATGGAAGCTCGGTAGGGGTCAAAATTTAGGACACGTTTTATGAGTGATTTTTTGAGACATTTTGTATCATATCTTTTAAAATATAAATATTTTGTTAAAACATACTGAACAACATTTGTGCAAAATATCAAGATCTTTAATACGATATCAAGAAAAATGTGCTGACTCATCAAATTAAGGGCTGAAAGGGGCCAACAGTTTTTATTCAATAACTCTTTTAAAGTCAATATTTTGTTATACATTACTGAAGCAAAGATCTTTATCTCAACCATCTACAACTATATATTATGGTTTTTATGTCGTATGGTACAAAATTAGGGGCCACAAGGGGCCAGAATGCTAAATCTTTAATGCTTTATATCTCGAAAGGGAGAAATATTTTGAAAAGCAATATTGAACAAAAGTTGTTCAAAATAATGTTCTAAACAATATGCAACCTTTCATTTTTTGCTCAACGTCCCCATTAAGGAGTTGAAGGGTTGGCCCCTAAAAATTTCTTTTGCTTATAGCTCAAAAACGAATAAGAATTTCTGAACAGTTGTTGAACATAAAATCTTCAAAATCTTAAGAGCTTTAAGATGAGATCCCGAAAAAGGGGCTGGGCACTCAAATTAGGGGCCAAGAGGGGCCAAAAATCTTCAATCGATAACTCTTTATCAGTTAATATTTTGTAGTACATTACTGAAGCAAAGATCTTTACCTCAATCGTCTACAACTATATATTATGGTTTTTATGTCGTATGGTACATAATTAGGGGCCACAAGGGGCCAGAATGCTAAATCTTTGATGCTTTATATCTCGAAAGGGAGAAATATTTTGATAAGCAAGATTGAACAAAACATGTTCAAAATAATTTTCTAAACAATATGCAACCTTTCATTTTTTGCTAAACGTCCCCGTTAAGGAGTTGAAGGGTTGGCCCCTAAATATTTCTTTTTCTAATATCTCAAAAACGAAAAAGAATTTCTGAACAATTGTTGAACACAAAATCTTCAAAATCTTAAGATCTTTAAGATGACATCCCGAAAAAGGGGCTGGGCACACGAATTAGGGGCCAAGAGGGGCCAAAAGTCTTCAATTGATAACTCTTTATCAGTTAATATTTTGTAATACATTACTGAAGCAAAGATGTTCATATCAACTGTCTACAACTATATATTATGATTTTCATGTCGCATGGCACATAATTAGGGGCCACAAGGGGCCAGAATGCTAACTCTTTGATGCTTTATATCTCGAAAGGGAGAAATATTTTGATCAGCAATATTGAACAAAAGATGTTCAAACTAATGTTCTGAACAATATGCAACCTTTCATTTTTTGCTAAACGTCCCCATTAAGGAGTTGAAGGGTTGGCCCCTAAATATTTCTTTTGCTAATATCTCAAAAACGAAAACGAATTTCTGAACAATTGTTGAACACAAAATGTTCAAAATCTTAAGATCTTTAAGATGACATCCCGAAAAAGGGGTTTGACACTCGATTAAGGGGCCAAGAGGGGCCAAAAATCTTCAATTGATTACTCTTTATCAGTTAATATTTTGTAATACATTATTGAAGCAAAGATGTTCATCTCAACCATCTACAACTATATATTATGATTTTCATGTCGCATGGCACATAATTAGGGGCCACAAGGGGCCAGAATGCTAAATCTTAGATGCTTTATATTTCGAAAGGGAGAAATATTTTGATCAGCAATATTGAACAAAAGATGTTCAAAATAATGTTCTGAACAATATGCAACCTTTCATTTTTTGCTTAACGTCCCCATTAGGGAGTTGAAGGGTTGCCCCTTAAATATTTCTTTTGCTAATATCTCAAAAACGAAAAAGAATTTATGAATAGTTGTTGAACAAAAAATCTTCAAAATCTTAAGAGCTTTAAGATGATATGAAAAAAAGGGCCGATTCCTAAAATAAGGGGCCGTTAGGGGCAAAAGGCCGATTTTTTAAAGTCTTTAATGTTCAATGTCTTTTTACAGATTGTGGCAAATCTTTATTTTAGAATGAAAATCGAAATCAAAATCTTATCTCATCTCATCAAGAATTGGACGGAAGACCCACTCGTTGCTCGCAACGAGATCTCATCTAGTTATTATTATTATTCTTTTTTTCTGCACAAATTTTGTGCAGAAGATTTCTCAGAGATGGTTGGATGGATTTGCTTCAAATTTTCAGGGATGTTGCAGGATGATCTGAAGTTTATGCCGGCTGAAGGATTTTGTGAAAATCACTTCCGGTCTAGAGTTATCGCCCTTTTATCAAAATTCAGAGGACCTCCTTGTCCGTTCATTTTCTCGAAAACGGTTTGAGCTAGAGCACTGAAATTTTTAGTGATGATAGAGGACATGTCCCCATGTTACTGGGAGTTTGGATAGTTTCCGGAAGTACCTAGTATGGAAGCTCGGTAGGGGTCAAAATTTAGGACACAAATCACGAGTGATTTTTGGAGACATTTTGCATCATATCTTTAAAAGTATAAATATTTTGTAAGAACATATTGAACATCATTTGTGCAGAACAACGAGATCTTTCAAATGATGACAAGTAAAAAACGCTGACTCATCACATTAGGGGCAGAAAGGGGCCAAAAGTCTTTAATCGATAACTCTTTATCAGTTAATATTTTGTAATACATTACTGAAGCAAAAATGTTTATCCCAACAATCTACAGCTATATATCATAATTTTTATGACGTATGGTACATAATTAGGGGCCACAAGGGGCCAGAATGCCAAATCTTTGACGCTTTATATCTCGAGAGTGAGAAATATTTTGATAAGTAATATTGAACAAAAGATGTTCAAAATCATGTTCTGAACAATATGCAACCTTTCATTTTTTGCTGAACGTCCCCATTAGGGAGTTGAAAGGTTGGTCCCTAAATATTTCTTTTGCGAATAACTCGAAAACGAATAAGAATCTCTGAATAGTTGTTGAACAAAAAGTGTTCAAAATCCTAAAAGCTTTAAGATGAAATCCAGAAAAAGGGGCTAGACACTCAAATTAGGGGCCAAGAGGGGCCAAAAGTCTTTTTTCGATAACTCTTTAACAGTCAATATTTTGCTATACATTACTGAAGCAAAAATATTTATCTCAACAATCTACAACTGTATATTATGATTTATATGTCGTATGGTTCATAATTAGGGGCCACAAGGGGCCAGAATGCTAAATCTTTGACGCTTTATATCTCGAGAGTGAGAAATATTTTGATAAGTAATATTGAACAAAAGATGTCCAAAATCATGTTCTGAACAATATGCAACCTTTCATTTTTCGCTGAACGTCCCCATTAGGGAGTTGAAGGGTTGGCCCCTAAATATTTCTTTTGCGAATAACTCGAAAACGAATAAGAATCTCTGAATAGTTGTTGAACAAAAAGTGCTCAAAATCTTAAAAGCTTAATGATGAAATCCAGAAAAAGGGGCTGGACACTCAAATTAGGGGCCAAGAGGGGCTAAAAATCTTTTTTCGATAACTCTTTAACAGTCAATATTTTGTAATACATTACTGAAGCAAAAATGTTTATCTCAACAATTTACAACTGTATATTATGATTTTCATGTCTTATGGTACATAATTAGGGGCCACAAGAGGCCAGAATGCTAAATCTTTGACGCTTTATATCTCGAATGTTAGAAATATTTTGATAAGTAATATTGAACAAAAGATGTTCAAAATCATGTTCTGAACAATATGCAACCTTTAATTTTTTCTAAACGTCCCCGTTAGGGAGTTGAAGGGTTGGCCCCGAAATATTTCTTTTGCGAATAACTCGAAAACGAAAAAGAATATTTGAATAGTTGTTGAACAAAAAGTGTTCAAAATCCTAAAGTCTTCAAGATGAATTCAAGAAAAGGGGCTGGACACTCAAATTAGGGGCCAAGAGGGGCGAAAAGTCTTCAATCGATAACTCTTTTTCTTTTAATATTTTGTAATACCTTACTGAAGCAAATATGTTGATCTTAGCAATCTACAACTATATATTATGATTTTCATGTCGTATGGTACATAATTAGGGGCCACAAGGGGCCAGAATGCTAAATCTTTGACGCTTTATATCTCGTAAGTGAGAAATATTTTGATAAGTAATATTGAACAGAAGATGTTCAAAATCATGTTCTAAACATTATGCAACCTTTCATGTTTTGCTAAACATCCCCATTTGGGAGTTGAAGGGTTGACCCCTAAATATTTCTTTTGCAAATAACTCGAAAACGAAAAAGAATCTCTGAATAGTTGTTGAACAAAACGTGTTCAAAATTCTAAGAGCTTTAAGTTGAAATCAAGAAAAAGGGGCTGGGCAGTCAAATTAAGGGCCAATAGGGGCCAAATATCTTCAATCGATAACTCTTTATCAGTTAATATTTTGTAATACATTACTGAAGCAAAGATGTTTATCTCAACCATTTACAACTATATATTATGATTTTAAAGTCGTATATTACGTAATTAGGGGCCACAAGGGGCCAGAAGGCTAAATCTTTGACGCATTGTATCTATCTTTTAAAGTATAATTATTTTGTTAAAACATACTGAACATTATTTGTGCAGAACATCAAGATCTTTCATATGATACCAAGAAAAAAGTGCTGACTCATCATATTAAGGGCTAAAAGGGGCCAGAAGTCTTTAATCGATAGCTCTTAAACAATCAATATTTTGTTATATATTACTGAACCAAAAATGTTTATCTCAACAATCTACAACTATATATTATGGTTTTTATGTCGTATGGTACAAAATTAGGGGCCACAAGGGGCCAGAATGCTAAATCTTTGTTGCTTTATATCTCGAAAGTGAGAAATATTTTGATAAGCAATATTGAACAAAAGATGTTCAAAATAATGTTCTGAACAATATGCAGCCTTTCATTTTTTGCTAAACGTCCCCCATTAAGGAGTTGAAGGGTTGGCCCCTAAAAATTTCTTTTTCTAATATCTCAAAAACGAAAAAGAATTTCTGAACAAATGTTGAACACAAAATGTTCAAAATCTCAAGTGCTTTAAGATTAGATCCCGAAAAAGAGGCTGGGCACTCGAATAAGGGGCCAAGAGGGGCCAAAAGTCTTCAATTGATAACTCTTTATCAGTTAATATTTTGTAATACATTACTGAAGCAAAGATGTTCATCTCAACCATCTACAACTATATATTATGATTTTCATGTCGCATGGTACATAATTAGGGGCCACAAGGGGCCAGAATGCTAAATCTTTGATGCTTTATATCTCGAAAGGGAGAAATATTTTGAGAAGCAATATTGAAAAAAAGATGTTCAAAATAATGTTCTGAACATTATGCAACCTTTCATTTTTTGCTAAATGTCCCCATTAAGGAGTTGAAGGGTTGGCCCCAAATTATATCTTTTGCGTATAGCTCAAAAACGAATAAGAATTTCTGAACAGTTGTTGAACACAAAATCTTCAAAATCTTAAGATCTTTTAGATGAAATCCCGAAGAAAGGGCTGGGCACTCGAATTAGGGGCCAAGAGGGGACAAATCTCTATAATCGATCACTCTTTATCAGTTAATATTTTGTAATACATTACTGAAGTAAAGATCTTTATCTCAACCGTCTACAACTATATAATATGGTTATTTATGTCGTATGGTACATGATTAGGGGCCACAAGGGGCCAGAATGCTAAATCTTTGATACTTTATATCTCGAAAGTGAGAAATATTTTGATTAGAAATATTGAACAAAAGTTGTTCAAAATAATGTTCTGAACAATAAGCAACCTTTCATTTTTTGCTAAACGTCCCCGTTAAGGAGTTGAAGGGTTGGCCCCTAAATATTTCTTTTTCTAAAATCTCAAAAACGAAAAAGAATTTCTGAACAATTGTTGAACACGAAATGTTCAAAATCTAAAGTGTTTTAAGATGAGATCCCGGAAAAGGGGCTGGGCACTCGAATTAGGGGCCAAGAGGGGCCAAAAGTCTTCAATTGATAACTCTTCATCAGTTAATATTTTGTAATACATTACTGAAGCAAAGATGTTCATCTCAACCGTCTACAACTATATATTATGATTTTCATGTCGCAAGGTACATAATCAGGGGCCACAAGGAGCCAGAATGCTAAATCTTTGATGCTTTATATCTCGAAAGGGAGAAATATTTTGATAAGCAATATTGAATAAAAGATGTTCAAAATAATGTTCTGAACAATATGCAACCTTTCATTTTTTGCTTAACGTCCCCATTAGGGAGTTGAAGGGTTGCCCCTTAAATAATTCTTTTTCTAATATCTCAAAATCGAAAAAGAATTTCTGAATAGTTGTTGAACAAAAAATCTTCAAAATCTTAAGTGCTTTAAGATGATATGAAAAAAGTGGGCCGATTCCTAAAATTAGGGGCCGTTAGGGGCAAAAGGCCGATTTTTTAAAGTCTTTAATATTCAATGTCTTTTTACAAATTGTGGTAAATCATTATTTTAGAATGAAAATCGCAATCAAAATCTTATCTCATCTCATCAAGAATTGGACGGAAGACCCACTCGTTGCTCGCAACGAGATCTCATCTAGTTATTATTATTGTTTTTCTGACCATCTAATTTTGTGCACGCGATTTCTCGAAAACAACTGGATGGATTTTTATGAAATTTGCAGGAACAATGTGTTTTTATCAGAATTTATTTAATGCAAGAGATTTTTTGGAAATTCTTTTTTGGTGCTAAGTTACGGACAATTTTCTGATTTAAAAATGACATTTTGTTCGCAAATAATCTCAAGAACGGTAAAAGATATCACTGTGAAACTTTCAGGGATTATAGATCGTGAGAAGTACTATCCAAGACGCGATCTTTTGTACGTCGTCTCTACTTCCTGTCGTAACGGCATGCAAATTTAAAAAGTCGAATTTTTCTACTTTTTTGTTTTCCAATATTCTAAAATTATATTAGTATGGCTGATAGAAACATATCTCATTAAGCTGAATGTGTAATTTGTTTGTAAATTGATAAATTCAAACTCGAGATATTAACATTCAAAAATATGAAGCGGGATCAAAATGGCGGCGGTCTTTGTCAATTCCGACATTTCGCAATAGGGGTTTACAGAGGCAGCCAAGCGTTTGCTTGAACGAAAGTTACATAAGGAACAATGAAATGTGTAAGGATACTTGGATTGTCACGTCGTAGGTTCGTTGCAATTCTGCGCCAAACTTCATTTATAATCCAAGGTCTCCTTACAAGTCTTCTTTAATTGGTTTTGGTTGGTTCTCAAAGGAGAAATAGAAAATAATTAATGTGGAAATTGAGTACAATATCTACTATCTTTTGCTTTGCATCACGGAAACACATAACTTAAATCATAGTTATAATTAATAGTTTTTTAAGAAACAATATATGTAGCAAGTACGAAACGTGACCACTGGTTTCCCATGCACACTTGTGTCATATTAAACTAATAGAAAGGACTGTTACAATAAGAAAACATTTTTTTTAAAGATAACTATTTTTCGAAGACCGTTTAATTAACCTATATATATTTTTTTTCTCAATGCAAGTTATTGAACATAATGGAATCTTATTCCTTGACCCACGTAGGACGATCGAGGAATTTTTTCGGTGATACATACCACCTTTTTTCATGAAAGTGTAGGTAATTGGAATGGTCCACTTTCGTGATTAAGAAGAATTCTTGTGCCTTTTCACATTTTTATCCTATTAATGTTATTATCCCAACACAGGTCGTATTCAACGAGATATCGGACGGAAGACCTACTCGTTGCTCGCAACGAGATCGCATCTAGTTTGGGTCTTCCGTCTCCAACGGAAGACCCTTCTATTATTGTATTGCTTCTTTTTCACTTTTATTAAGGTCTTCCGTCTTCAGCGGAAGACCTTCTTGTTATTCGTTTGTTTCTTTTCCACTGTTTTTCTTCTTATTTTTTTTCTTACCGATTTTGTGCACGCGATTTCTCGAAAACGGCTCGTTAGATTTTTATGAAACGTTCATGTCTGATAGAACATTGAAAAATCTCGATACCCTTTTTTTCATTTTGATGACGTCACTTCCGGTTCGGAGATTTTCGCAGTTTTGTGATTTTTAAGGGTCAGTTTGTCCGTTGCTCTTCTTAAAAACCGCTCATCACAGGAAGATGAAACCGTTCAAGAAGATAGACCAACATATGTAGATTTGCATTGTGTTGTTAACTTTCACCGGAAGTACTGCACGTTAACTCTCGGTATGGACTGAAAAAAGTCAGATTGAGCGTTTCAAAATTTCTAACAATTTTTCTATTATTTCATTTTACTTGTAAATATTTTGTTATAACATATAGAACAAAAGTTGTGAAGAATTTTGAGATCTTTCAATTAATATCTCAAAAAGGGGCTGACCCCTAAAATAAGGGATCTAGAGGGGCCAAAACTCAAAAAATATTGAGAATTTGTTATACATCAAAGAAGCAAAGTTGTTCAAAATGTCAAGTTTCATCTATTTGTGTCGTCAAAATACGTGCGGCGTCGTCACTTCCGGTCAAACCGGAAGTAGTCAAAAACGTGTATTTTTTGCCGTTTTTATCAAGTTTTTAGGTAACATATGTCTCTGTGAGCATAAATTTAATTTTCTGTCCGTCGTCATCACTTCCGGTTAAACAGGATGTAGCAGAAATTTGCATATTTTGCATAAATTAACATAGTTTTAGAAGATTCAAACCATTTTTAGGCGTTATTTCTCATTTTTTTAAAATTTAAATTATAAATATATATGGTTAAGAAATTAACACTCTTGTTAAACACCGGTGATTAAAATATTTATACAATTATAGAAAATATCATAATATTTGTGTCTATTTACTCTTTAACAGTTTCTGAAAATTCTGAAATTTTGGCACAAAATTACTACCAATTAATGTTAATTGTGAATGCGTTTGGTATGATCTAAAGTCAACATATTCCCTTGCTATTCGTATTTTTTTCTGTGTCGATAAATATATAATATTATTTGCGGAATTACTTCATAAATTAAGACATTGTAAAAATGACAAATTCATACAGCAAATACTAAGAAGCAACACATAATTTATTTTTTGATTTGATGCATATGAACATTACGTGTTTAAGACAGATGGTTAAACACCCTAGTTATTGAACACCAGTTTAAACATCAGTGTTTATATATAAAATGCTTGTCTTTTGTTTTTAAACTTACTATGTTTAATTGTAAAACACGACTGTTTAAAAATTAAACACAAGTTAAACATCATTTTTTACAGTGTAGTTTTTCAATTTTTTTTTCAGGCTGTTTCAAAGAAAAATAAAAAATAATTTTACCACATTTGCTCATAAATAGATTTATCGATGTTTAAAAAAAATTTCATTGATGTATAAGAAGAATTTATTGTCATCAAAATGAAGGTGTAGGCCTGTTCGAGCCTCTATACCCTGGATCTTGATTAGGAGATAATGCTCATGGTTTCTGCAGAGCAGACTATGCTGCAAACCGCAGTGCAAAATAAAAAAAAATCTTCATGATCTTTGTGTCATTTGCAGATGTAGAGTAAGTTCAAAACAATTTACACTAGAAGTTGAAAAACTCCTCATTTTTTTATTCACCATGCACTTTAACCACATCATCATTATCCGGAAAATCAAAATATTTCTTTTCAAATCTTACAAACTCTCAGGCTGAGGAGTATCTGATACGAACTCTTTTTTATGACCATTAATTATCGATAATCATGAGATATTAATGGCAATGAAATTGAAATATATTTCAACATTTAATATTAAGTTTAAATCAAGTTTTTAAAATATTTTACGCATGATTTACTTGTTATAATTTACGAATTATTTTATTGAAGTAATAAAAAAAGTCTCATTTCCCCATGTGCACTCTAACACAATCACAAAAAGATTGTCCGCTACCGCAGCCAATAATAATTACATGTTTTATATGTGTGAACGTTTACATAGAAGAGCGATCAAACATATACATCCAGAACATTCAGAGTACGATTTTACAAAATTAGAAAATTCGTTATTGCCTATTTATCATAAAATATAAATTAAATTCTTTCCTTCATTTTTAAATTCCAATGTATTTAACTTGGTACTTAAATTATCGATTTGCTCTGATGTTTGGTTGTATAATGATTACAATGTATATAAACGTCCATCTGGTCAGTCATTGTTGCTTGACGACGTCTTGTTTTCTCCTCTCACATTGATAGCGCGTATGAACAGCGGTATGAACACAAGCTTGTAAACAAAATAAACGGCAATTCACAAACAAGGAAAACCAGAAGAAAAAAGTGTCTGTATAGATGAAAAATACAACTCATTAATTTGTTTTTGAACGACCCCATACGTTTCTTTCTTTCTCCCATGCATTTCGACTTTACAGAAAAAAGATCACTAGAACCTTTGGTTATATTAAAATAAAGGTTTTGGACCTTCAAACGGCACTATATCCGAACAGCTATTATACAGCCTATCAAATATGTCACGGCGTCAACAAAAGAATTATTTAAATATTTCAAAAAATACTAATTTCATTCTAAGAAAAGCCACGCAGCTGTATACAGACATTCCAAATTAATGTTCCATGGACTGACAGGTTGTTAAATTCCCCTCACTATTCACTATAATAACCCCATCCCTTAGAATGAATACAATGTCTTCCTTCTAAGCAGAGAATGTCAGTCGGTTGATTTGATTTTGTACATGCATGTATACATGTAGTTTAAGGGTTGTTTTCCGAGACTGAAAGTTACGACCTATTTTAATGTAAACCAATAATCATACATGACATGTTATGCACTGCCATGAATATGGCCAAGGCATTTGCTGTTTGTCGGACGTCTTCCATCCTTCCTACTTTCTGTCCTTCAGTCTCTCCTTCTGTCACACTTTGCCTTTAGCTCAGTTCAAAACTCAGTTTCAAACAAACTATCCAAGATATTTTTATCAATATTTATATACTGAAAGAAATTAATTAGAGTTATGCAATTGCATTAACATTTTTTTAAAACTTGACTTTATATACATGTACATGTATATACCTCACTTTTCTTAAATCAGTGTTTAGCTCAATTTTAAATATACCATTTAAAATGTGTTATCAAACTTCTCATGTTGATGCATATTGATGAGAGCTATTCAATGCCATCACCATTTTTGAACTTGGCCTTTCTTTCGACCTTGACCTTACTCTTTTTATCTCAATTTTAACTCTAACGAGAGTTAATTATTGCTTAGCACACGACCATTTGAAAAGATCAAGGTCACACATACAAGTATTCCTTTACAGTCTTTTTCCTAGCGAAACATTGTAAGTTGCTTCTCTTACAAGTTTTTTTTATTTGTATATCTCTAGTATGTGGCCTTTGACCTCGACTCAAGGTTACGTCTTCTAGTTCGTAGCTCCAACGGAAGACCTATTCGTTGCTTTGCAACGAGCTCGGCTCTAGTTAAGGTCTTCCGACTTCCTTCGGAAGACCTTACTGTTATTCGTCTGTTTTTTATTATTATTATTATTTTTCTTTTTTTCATAGTTAGAGCGATATCTCAGCTGTGCATGGACGGATCTAAAAGATTTTTACAGGGATGATGCAACATGAGAATATCTCTAGACGTGTTTTTCATTTTTTCGAATTTCACCTTCGTTTGCGATTTTTGGGGATTTTTGTTTTTTTTTAAAGGCAATTTGTCCAGCAGTTTTCTCGAGAACGGCTGAAGATATGATAGTGAAACTCACCGAGGTAATAGAACATCGAACTCCATTTTGAACAACGACCTTTATTGTTCGTCGTCGGCACTTCCGGTCGCAAACGGAAGTGAATTCATAAAGTCCCATTTTTCAACTTTTTTGTTTTTAGATATTTTTCTTTAGTATTCACAGGGTTTATAGTGTGTCTAGTGAGAATTCTAAATATGTGTTCCGTGTTTTTATGCTTGAATATATTGAAAAAGATATGACCGAACAAAACTTTGTCTCACTGTTGGGGGTTCGAATCCCGCCGTGGGCGTTCCGAAATTTTTTCTTTGTTTCTGTCATTTTTCAATTGCAAATGTCTTTTCTCACTTTTATAACATGTGTAAAATATTTTGCCGATTTTTAAAAGCTATATTTAAAGATATTTTGAGGTTTACCTGTAATAATCATGATATATGTTGAGAGACTGCTGTAAATGACCTTAAAAAAAATTCTGAAATGGGATGAGGCAGCTTAGATCTCTAAAGAAAAGTCGGTCGGAAGACCGCTTGTTGCTCTAGCAACAAGAAAGCATCTAGTTAAGGTCTTCCGTCTTCAGCGGAAGACCTTATTGTTTTTCTTAGGTTTCTTTTCCACTATTTTTATTATTATTGTTTTTTTTTTCTTACCGATTTTGTACGCACGATTTCTCGAGAACGGCTCGATCGATTTTCATGAAACTTTCAGGTCTGATAGAACATCAAAAAATCTAGATATATATTTTTTTATTTTGATGACGTCACTTCCGGTTTGGAGTTTTCTGTGATTTAGTGATTTTTAGAGGGTCACTTTGTCCGTCAGTTTTCTCAAAAAGCACTTAACACAGAAGCTTGAAATTTTCAGAGATGCTAGGGCAACCATTGTAAATGTGCACTAAGTATATCACAACTTCCGGAAGTATGAAGCGCCGACGCTCGCTATGGTCTGAAAATAGTCCTATCAAGAATTTCAAAATTTTTAGCACCTTTTCTACGATAACTTTTTACCTAGAAATATTTTGTTAAAGCATGTAGAACGAAAAAGGTGTAGAATTTCAAGATCTTTCAAAAGACATCTCGGAAAAAGGGCTGGCCCCTTAAATCAGGGGCCTGGAGGGGCCGAAAGTTTTTCCTTTATATCTCAAAAAGTATTGAAAATTTGTGATACGTCTAAGAAGCAAAATTGTTCAAAATGTCAAGCTTAATCTATTGAAGTCGTCAAAATACGTACGGCGTCGTCACTTCCGGTCAAACCGGAAGTAGTCGGAAAACGCGTATTTTTGCCGTTCTTGACAAGTTTTCTGGTAACATTTGTCTCTGGAAGCATTATAATTAATATTCCGTCCGTAGTCGTCACTTCTGGTCAAACCGGAAGTAACAGAAAATGGCTTATTTTTGCAATAATTAACATGGATTTAGAGGAATCATACCTTTTTTGGACGTTATTTCTCATTTCTGTTAAAAATGAAAGCCACTTCCGGTCAAACATGACGGAAGACCTACTCGTTGCTTTGCAACGAGCTTTGCTCTAGTTATTATTATTATTCCGCTTTTTCTTAACAATTTTTGTGCAGACGATATCTCAAAAACGGTTTGATCTATTTAAATGAAATTTTCAGTGATATTGTGTTTTGATCTGAAGATGATCCTTTTTTGTTCAAATCCAAAAAATTCACTTCCGGTCGGAAGTTATAGCCCTTTAATCGAATTTTTAGTGACCATTTTGTCCTGACAAAAACTCAAAAACGAAAAAAGCTAGAATGTTGTCATTTTCAGGGCTAATAGACAACATATTGTAGTTTTGCACCTATACTTTCAAATCTTCCGGAAGTGCTTAGTATGGAAGCTCGGTAGGGGTCAAAATTTAGGACACGTTTTATGAGTGATTTTTTGAGACATTTTGCATCATATCTTTTAAAGTATAATAATTTTGTTAAAACATACTGAACATCATTTGTGCAGAATGACAAGATCTTAAATATGATATCAAGAAAAAAGTGCTGACTCATCACATTAAGAATCAAAAGGGGCCAAAAGTCTTTTTTCAATAACTCTTTAACAATCAATATTTTGTTATACATTACATAAGCAAAAATGTTGAGCTTAACAATCTACAAATATGTATTATGATATTTATGTTGTATGATACATAATTAGGGGCCACAAGGGGCCAGAATGTAAAATATTTTATGCTTTATATCTCGAAAGGGAGAAATATTTTGTTAAGCAATATTGAACAAAAGATGTCCCCAATCATGTTCTGCACAATATGCAACCTTTCATTTTTCGCTAAACGTCCCCATTAGGAAGTTGAAGGGTTGGCCCCTAAATATTTCTTTTGCAAATAACTCGAAAACGAAATGGAATCTCTGAATAGTTGTTAAACAAAAAGTGTTTAAAATCTTAAGGGCTTTAAGATGAATTTCAGAAAAAGGGGCTGGACACTCAAATTAGGGGCCAAAAGGGGCTAAAACTGTATTTTCGATAACTCTTTTACGGTCAATAATTTGTTTTACATTACTGAAGCAAAAATGTTTATTTCAACAATCCACAACTGTAAATTATGACTTTAAAGTCGTACATTACGTAATTAGGGGCCACAAGGGGCCAGAAGGCTAAATCTTTGACGTTTTATATCTCAAAAGTGAGAAATATTTTGATCAGTAATATCGAACAGAAGATGTTCAAAATCATGCTCTGAACAAAATGCAACCTATTATTTTTCGTTAAATGTCCCCATTAGGGAGTTGAAGGGCTGGTCCCCTAATATTTCTTTTGCAAATAACTCTAAACGAAAAAGAATCTCTAAATAGTTGTTGAACAAAAAATGTTCAAAATTCTATGAGCTTTAAAATAATATAAAGAAAAGAGGGCTGACCCCTGATTGTAGGGGCAGTGAGGGACCAAAAGTTAATTTTTAGAAGTTTTGATTGTTCAATGTCTTTTTACAGATTATGGAAAATCATTATTTTAGAATGAAAAATTCAATCAAAATCTGATCTCATCTTTTCAAGAATCGAACGGAAGACCCACTCGTTGCTCGCAACGAGATCGTATCTAGTTATTATTATTATTCTACTTTTATAACGCGCCCTATATAGTTATGGAATTACCCTAAAGCGCTTTACACGTAGAAAACAATTACAATATAAAACGAAGCACGGGTACAATATATTTTTTTTTATTAAAGTAAAACCAACTGGATGCTCCAATGTGTTTTATTTAAATGCTAATGCAAAATATTCTATATTTATTTGCCTTTTGTATTCTTTTATGACGATTATTTTAGCTAACATCTTCATGTATCTGTAGACATTTCCCGGCCGTGATTATTCTCGGTCAAGATGTTGGAAAGAGGCATTTAAATTATTTATTGTAATAGATTAAATTTTCAAAACTAAATAAGAAATGTGCTGTCATAGTTTTTGTTGAACAGGGAAATGTACGAGAGAGAGAGAGAGAGAGAGAGAGTTCACAGGAAGTCCGTGCAAGTAGCGTGCTAGTCCTGTCCATCACGATAATTCGACACAGTGGAGGTGTGGAACATCGAACATTCGAACATGCTGAAGGCAAAGAGTCCCTCCAAAAAGTTTAAATTTTTTCCTCTATCATTTCTAGACCTGATTTTTTGCATTTCTGCTGAAAAAATAATTGGAATATATACTTGGAAGGATTCAGTTTTAATAATTTGCACCCGGGCACGCAATTGATTGCTCGTTTCCCCGATATAAAATTCTTGGCATCCAGCACACGTTATTACATATATTACATTTTAGTGGCACAAGACATGTTTGCATTGACTGTGAATTGTCTTCCTTTAAAGTCATAAGCTGATCCTTCCATTATATGTGTACACATCCCGCAACGCGCGTCTGCACACTTAGTCACTTCGTAACTACTAATAAAATGGGATGAAAACAGAATTCTTCTAAGATTTTTTGGGCTGTCTTCTGCTGTTAATAAATTTTACATTTCTATATATTTGTTGTGTTGACCGGTCCGTTCTCAGAACGTTGTTAAGTTGGTGTACTACAGAGGTCAAATTATGATTCCTTGGATTGTGGGTATGCACAAATGGAATTATACCCGTTTATTTTCCTGGGTTTTTGTATACAGTAATTCTGACCGTTCATATCATTTGGCTTTCAATATCCCGTTATCTATCAGGTTTTGGGGATTTCCCTGTTTTAAAAGGTAGAACTTGAGTTCTTTCAGTCGGATATCTCTTGTGATTTCGTCACTAACGATAGCACATAAACGTCTAGCCATATTGTATGGAATTGCTGTTTTTGTGTGATGAGGGTGACATGATCCGAAATGTAAATACTGGTGGGTGTCAGTTGATTTATAGAAGATGTCCGTTGAAAGTTTGGTATCTTCTTTAATGCCAACAACTTCAAGGAAAGGTAAATCCATATCGCTGCTTTCCATGGTAAATTTAATTTTGGAATCTAAGTCATTTAATAATTGGTGGAAAATTGATAATTTCTCAATATTGTCATTCCAAAGAATGAAACAGTCATCTAAAAATCGTTTCCAATTTGATGTTAAAGCTTAAGAGTCCTCTTCTCCCCATAGAGTGACAAGTCGTTGATGGAATTTTTGCTCGAGATATCCCAAAGTTAAGGTGGCGTACGTGGGAGCCACTTTTGTTCCCATCGCTGTTCCTTTGGTTTGAATAAAATGCTCTATTCCGAAAGCAAATGTATTGTTTTGAAGTATAATTCTTAATCCTTCTAAGATGAATTCTTGCTCAAAACGATCCTGTAGTAAGTGTGGGTATCTATCAATCCAGTGTTTAACCGCTTTTATACCCAAGTCCACAGGTATATTTGTGTATAAATTCACGACGTCGAATGACACGATTTTCGTATTAGGTTATGGTAAGTGGTTGATAAAATCTATATCATCTCTTATAAAACTGGGAACCTTTTCACAATAAGGCTTTAATAAAATGTCTAACAAGTGACCCAGTCTTTGAGTTGAACAATTAGGCCCCGCTATGATTGGCCGAAAAGAGAGATATTCAGGATTCAGACAGCAAATTTATTCTCCTCTCTGAGCCTTTATGGCGTTTTTGATTTCTAATGACTTGTGTACTTTTAGTAATCCGTAAAATTGACTCTCTTTTGTTTCAAAGTTTGTGAGATAGTCTTTCTCCTTAGCAGTTAAATCTCCCGAAGATGGCCCACAGACAATTTGTTTTATCTTTGATAAAGTTTTTGTCCCGTGATTTGCATTAATACTCCCATAGTAGTTAGGGTCCTGTAGCATATTCAAAATCTTACGTTCGTAATATGTTTTATTCATGATGACTACTCCGCCTCCTTTGTCGGCTTCTTTGATAACGATACTTTTGTCATTATGTAAGTCATTTAAAGCTTTTTGCTCTTCTTTTGTGAGATTAGATCTAATATTCTTCTTAATATTAGGTAGGTTTATATTATCTAGGGTTTCACATACCGTATCTAGAGTTCGATTTCTACCTCTTTTTGGAATAAAGTGGGATTTATTTCTAACCAGGTCCTCTGGTTCCTCATTTTCACTATCTTCTGTTGATTCGTCGTTATCTTCGTAAAAGTATTCCCTTAGTCGTAGTCGCCTTGTATATTCCTTTACGTCCGTTTTATGTTCTTGGTTATTCATACGTTTGGTGGGTGTATATTTCAAGCCTCTAGATAATAATATTATCTCTGCTTTAGTTAATATCCTATCTGAAAGATTAAACACTTTAGGATCAACTTCTATTGATTCCTTGGTTTTATTTGTTTCCTCAACATCAACTAAATTTGCATTGTTTGTTGATAAAATTGTGGTATGTGCCTCTGTCCTTGGTTGGGTTTGCCGCCTCCTAAAAAAATAGTGCCGCACACCACGTCCGATGAAAGTTGTTTTTTTCATTTCTATAAATGTTTGAGGGTCTGTACGGTCTAATAATCCGTTGGTGATGGTTGTTATTATTTTGTAGGTGGTTTATTCCTTGTTGGTATTTTCTCTTAAAGATATGGTTTTTCGGATAGGAGTGGGGCGAATTTCGTTTCGCGTTATTGAACGGTGTCCATCGAGTGTAATGGCGACGTAGACTTTGTTCTGGGGGCAATGCTTGATTTGCTTTCTGATTCCTCGTGACATTGGGATTTGATCCAGTCCGCATGGTATCATTGCTCACAACAGATGCATAGGTAGCTCTTGTCGTATTATTCTTACCGGTGTTTTTTGGTCATGGTTTTCTTATCAACTGTTTTCCTTTCGGCTGTTTCTTAGACTCCTTGCCATATGTTTTTGCGTAGTCTAATAGCCAGGTTTCCGTGAATCTCCATCTGTTAAACAATTTGTCCTCTTCCTTTTGACAATCAGATTTCTATAGTTTTTGAATCATTTCTAGAATTACTCCAAGCTGTATTGCCCTTTTGATGCAGGGCCATTTCGTTGAATATGACAGGCTAGTGGTTCTTATGACTGATCTACCCTTACACAAGAACAAGTTGATTGCATTAGAGATTTTGTCCAAGCTACAATTAGCCAATTTTAGATTCCGCAATTGCAGTTGAATCGTTTGCACTTTACTATCCCACATAAACTGGAGATATTGACAGGAGAAGAACAGAAAACTAACAAAAAGGACGAGAGAAAGGAAACAGAACAGGTAGTCGCAGAACTACCTGGAAATGTCACCGATGATGATGGTGATCGCGATGATCACCCTATTCTTTTTGATAAAAAACATAGGACTTCGCACAAGAGCTGGAGTTCCTGCATGCTCAATGCTTGGAGAAGATAAGCGTTCACCAAAAATACGAACACTTTAAATTACAGTGTTTAAAATCAAATATTCCTTTCCGTACGTTCAGGGCTTTCGAAACAAAACTGAAGAGAGTTTCAAATAAATAAGTACATTTAAACACACCGAAATGTTTTGATGCTTTTACAAACTTTCTCAAGTCAGAAGATATAACAGTTTTGGACGGAAATGTAGGAGTTAAGTAGATAATTCGATTTGATACAAAAAAACATATATAAATCGTTTTTTTACATTCAACAATTGTTGACCTATAATAATTTATTACTGATGAAATGTCTGATGCTATGAATATTTGCAATTTCTACATATGAAATTAATAAAGGTCATGAGAGTTTTTCAAATTTCATTCTTATCAGATTAATCGGATTTTGCGTAAAATCCGATTAAGAACCTTTTGACTTATATTTATATATTAAAAATTTATCGTAAATTTACTTAAGTCATGTTTCTTAATTAATAAATTTGAAAACTTCAAAACATAATATTTTCGGTCGAAGCTCATTTCAAGTATATATCTAGGAAGAAAGTAAGAAATTGCTATAGTTTCCAAGTAAAGTAACCAAAGGAATTAATTAAGAAAATCCCTAACCCTAACCCTTACCCTAAATATTAGGGTTAACACAGGGTTGACCCTTTAACCTCCGGGTTCGGGAAAGGTTAAGGGTTAAATCAATTAACCATCATCCACCTAATTTAAAACCCGAAAATGAACCCCATATATGAAATTTTAAGGGACAACTCAGAATGGACCCTAAAAATCAGGGTTAACTCAGGGTTGACCCTTTAACTTCCGGGTTCGGGCAGGGTTGAGGTTTTTTTTGGATTGAACATCACCTACTTAGCTTATAACCCGATTATGAACACCAGATATGAAGTTTAAAGGGATAACCCTGAATGGACCCTAAAAATCAGGGTTAACTCAGGGTTGACACTTTAACTTCCGGGTTCGGAAAGGGTTGAGGGGTCAATCGATCAACCATCACCTACTTAGCTTACAACCCGAATATGAACACCAGATATGAAGTTTAAAGGGATAACCCTGCATAAATCCTGAAAATCAGGGTTAACTCAGGGTTGACCCTTTAACTTCCGGGTTCGGGAAGGGTTGAGAGGTAATTGGATCAACCATCACCTACTAAGCGTACAACCCGAATATGAACACCAGAAATGTAGTTTAAAGGCATAACCCTGCATAAACCTTGAAAATCAGGGTTAACTCAGGGTTGACCCTTTAACTTCCGGGTTCGGGAAGGGTTGAGGGTTCATTCGATTGAACACCATCTCCTTTACTTACAACTCGAATATGAACACCAGATATGAAGTTTAAAGGGATAACCCTGGTTCAACCCTGAAAATCAGGGTAGGGTTAGGGTTAGGGAAAGGGCACTTTGACGTGTTGCGTGTGCGGGATTGTGGGACTATTTTATCACGGGTTTTTCAATCATTTCATTGTGAAAGTAGGCGTTCTTTCGATTTGGACGTTTAAATACTGTTGTGTTTTTAATCGGTGATTTTCTTGATGTAAAGTAATATTTCATTTGTTATTTTTTTTCAATTGCTTATTATCATGTATTGTTTGAGTAAGCAAGGGCATCTTTTTTGAGGAAGTTATGCATAATCTTGCCTTATTTTTGCATTCAAAATTTACGGAAGTGTAATGAATTATTTGTGTTTAACAGGATAAAGGTTATGTATATTTTTTGTGTTCTTCAATAGTACCCGTTAATTTAAAGTGTATTTTCAATGGATATTTAGGATATATTTCTTTTAATTACACAAGAGGAAGATATTGATTGAAATTAAGGTCATTTAAGTAAAATATAAAATGATGCTGAGTATGCACACCAGTGTACTTGGGTATACCCTAGGTTACCCTAGGTATACCCGGGTTTAACCCTGGGTATACCCAAGATATACC
>NW_026928927.1:0-35220 GCF_032062105.1 Saccostrea cuccullata | reverse complement strand
ATTTTATGTTCATACAAATTGTCAATTGACCAAATAAAAGAAAAAAATTAAAATTGACATAACATGTACAAATGATGTAGTACAAATGATGTACCAGTATTAGTAATCTATTGATACATGTGATAATGCATTGGTACAACTCTTAATTGATCAATGGAAAAAAAAAGTCTTATATTCTAATTACAGGGTCTGAAAGATAAATCCCCAATAATTATTTCTGTGTTGTATGATATTTGATTAAATAAAGGTAAATATAGAAAAAGTTCTACCAGTAAGGTTGGGTAGGGCAGGTAAACCTAAATTAAATGCTCCAATGCTTGTGTATTGAAAGCACGTCATTTAAAGGGTAGAGCTGTAGAAAGCATTTACTAAGGGTCTGAAACAGTTAGTCATTGAGAAGATTTATTTATCATTTTTCTAAGTAGTAATATTAGTTATATTAGTTTATTTATATTTTTTTTACTTAAAACAAATATTACCCAAGCTAATTGAAGTGTCTCTACTCTTTCCGGTAGCTTTATGATCAAATGGTCATCCCTCTTGCTTGCTTGCTTTGATTAATGTTTACCATCAGAAGAAAATGAGTGGAACTACTTTTGACCATATTAAAGCCATAAGTTTTACTGGAGTCCATAAACAAATTGACATGGAAATAAGATTTCCTGTGCTGTCTAAAAAGAAGATGGATTGAGATATTGATTGTGATGGACAAATTGAGAAAGAGAATCGCTGGATGTTTTAAGTTTTAAACCCTGGCTTTATAAAAAAATTACTTTTATTTCCAAGAGAGGACAGGGTTCCTCAAGTTTCAAGATGTGGAAGCAGTACTTTTTAGCGGTGTTTTTCACACTAGTGGTGCTATCAACCAAGACAGTGAATTCACAGGAACGTAAGTGCAAGAATTTTTATTTTTTATTTCATCTAAGAGTATATTTTGATTTTTGAATTAAAACATGCATTTTTAAAAAAAATAATCAATTACAGCATATAAGCTAAATGTCAAAAATAAAACATCTCTAATATGGTTTGCTTTATAATTTACCAAAAAAAAACCCCTCATAACGAAGTGCCAGGGATTGGAGATTTTGCTTCGTCATAAGTGTCATTTGTAATATCTGTTAAGTTTACTAGTCTATATATTTTAAAGACATGGGGAATGAAAATCACTGTGCTGTAAGTGTCAGTTCATTATAACTGTGTTCACTATAAGCATTTTTTTTTACTGTAAATAGTAATTATTATATTTATTTACAGCATGCAGTTCACCTGATCCCAACATTGTTGGAACTGTGTATGAATCCACTTTTTCTTCTTTTGACACAAACTCGCCACTCTATAGAACAGACACAACGATAGAAGGAATAAATCAGGGAACTCAGACAGCATCTAGAGTCAACATAACGTTTGTTCGATCACTAGCCACTCCTTCTGATCTTATTTTAAATAACCTTTTTGAACTGATAACTTTACCAGTATCAGGCTCACCTTTTGGAAGTAGGACTTTTATTCGATTAAAGTCAGCAATTGACAGAGATGTAAGTTTCATAAATTGTGATTTAAACCATAACAAATAAAAAAAAAATGCTTAAGAAAAGATGTAAGTAATTGAAATCAATGTGAATTAAATCGGTATGATGAAATATATTATGCAATATTGAAAGCAAAATTTAATCAATCAAATCATTGCAATATTTTTATTTCAAAAAAACCCATATGGTTTGGATATGTGAAAATTAAGAGAATAATATTATTTGTGCAAATGATTTTATGGTTGTCACATTAGTCTAGGGTAATCATTTCTTTTAAATACTGCATTTATTGAATACTTCTTTCAATTTTTTTCACAGGGGAGTTCCTATGTAGCTAGTGATGATGTTGACACTGTAGAATTTCAATTATCATGCCGTTCTTTGGTAAGTAACTTGCTAATGTGAACCTGTTTATTTTGAAAACTTTTTATCTTCATTTGTAAAAAATTTCATTCAGTAGTGACTAGTTACGTATTGTTTGAAGTGATCTTTGCTGATATAATTGATTTTTGAAAATGCTCAAAATATTTCTTTGAATTTGTAGAAAGACCCAACGCAAACAAAATTTTTCCTGATGCAGTTGGAGATTCGAGATATAAATGATAACGCACCCATATTTGACAATGCTCCTTATTCTGCTTCAGTTGATGAGGTTTGTCAGAATTACTACACCAATAGGGTACAGTGTATATACAAAACAAAGAAAAGGAAGAAATATTATTTATAATCTCATTAAAACTATAAGGAAAATTATTTTGATGTACTGGAGTATTCAAAAAATCAAGGGTTTGGTAAAAATATGCTGATAGAGTAGATAGATTAATGCATTTAATTAAACCTTTAAACCAGGATTGTAGAACTGGCTCTCCTCTGGAACTCCTATAAAATAAAAGGGTTTGTTGGGAAATTACATTCTTTTTTTCTGTACAAATCAAAATTTTATTAAAACTTTTAAAAAATATTTTAGTCAGCACCAGTGGGAACAACAGTGTATTCTGGGATTACAGCTACTGATCTGGATGCAGGAAGCAACAAAGAAATAGAGTATGCCATAGTTCCCGGAGATGGAAGTATTGTGAGTGATTTTAATTCCATTTTTGGTATTCATAGAAACTTCAATCTGCGAAGCAATATTTGAAGTTAGGATTGATTATTGTTTTTTTTTTATGCCAAGTCGGCAATATTTCAGCCATATTTCAGCAGGAACACAATATACTGAAAAATATTCAATTTGAATATTAACAGTAAGGTGTTTTCAAATTCATTTATATAAAACTACTATATCATAGTGTTTCTCTCACACACAAATACGTAACATACCTATAAAAATATGCATGTTTTTAAAAGTTCTTTTAAAAGATTTCTGCATCAAACTGATACCGTTAAATTAGAATACCATCCGCAAGCCTCTGAATTTTTTAAAGGTCTAGCTATTAATTTCTATACAAAACAAAAGTATGTCATAACTACCATTTGACTTCATCAAAAAACTGGAAATGGCAAGCTAAAGAATTGTCAAACAGGTCGTACAATTCAAACAATTTGCAGCAGTTTTTTTTTTATAGAGATTTGTGTCCTCTGACAATTAACTGAAAAATGGAGAAATTTGTAAAATAAAAGTAAACAATTCACGAACACATTAGGGCTGTGTATTTAGCAAAGCATTTTGATACATGAAACATGACATCAAACGAGTTTCTACTCTTTAGCAATAAATTTAGGTTTATATAATGGTAGGGGAAATAAATGTATAATTTGGGGGTTGGGGTGGTTTGGAGGGGGATGGGGTTGTGTTACAGGGAGAGGGGCTTGTGAAGCCTGAAGTAACGAAATTTAATACATTTATAGCTTTTAAATGCATTATTTTCAATGAGTAGAAAGAAATGGGACCTCTTTTTTTTTTATTTTAGAATGATGGCACAACCAGATTTGCACTTCCTATCACTTCAAGAGGAGAAATCGTAGTCAGCAATTCTTTAGACTTTGAATCTGTTCGGTCATATACCATCACCATATCTGCGACAGTGAGTACATGTATATGATATTTCAGAACAGCATCACCAGAAAGCGGTAACATGTAGGGTACTTAAGAAGATTCTTACTTATTTTCTAAATTTTACTTTGAATTTTAATTTTCAATTATTTCAATACTCTATTTCAAATCAGATGATATGTATAAAGGTACAAAAACTATTGTTTCTGATCACATTTCCAATACATTAACTTCCAAGAGTAAAAAGCATCTGGGTAGAAGGATTTTTGAGATGAATGATATATTTATTTACTCATCTACTAAAGTTGAAAATATGAAAACATATTCTTTTGTTTTTGATTATTTATTCATGTTATTAAGGACAAAGCCAGCAATGCTGCAGATAGGAAACAGACTACCACTACTATCACAATAACTATAAATGATGTGGATGATTTAGGGCCCGAATTTGTGTATTCCTCCTGTTTTAATGTCAACAATGTTTGTTTTAACCCTATATACACAACAAGTGTCACATCTGGGTCAACGGTGAGTTTTATGACTTTATTCAAGATTGAGCTTATAGCCGTATAAGGTTTTATATGGTAAAACATAGGGTTTAGCAAATGTAGTGGTTGCAAAATCATGCTAACAGCAAACATTTTTCTTCAACCCAATACTATAAGATAATGAATTCAGAATAGAACAAATTGATTTCAGCTGTTATAGGCATATACACATTGTCTTTTACTGTAGAGCTTCATATATAAAGAATGTTCCTTTGTAGGCTGGCACGCTTGTATTTAACCCAGTACCTGTGGTTCCTGGTAATCCCAATGCAGTGGTTGACATCGTTGCAGAGGACAGGGACACACTTAATGCTCCAATCACCTTTACCATTCGACAAAGTAAGGACACAGTGTGTGACTTTTATATGATGAGAAATATTTGAAATTAAAACAAATGGGCAACACAAAATTTTACATTAGTAGTGTAGTCTTAAACTACACATTTCAATTACAGGTTGTGGTTCCCAGTTAGACTGTTTCTTCCAGTTCTTAAATAGCCATTAGAACAGTTAGGACTGGTTCATAAATTAATTAGAACTAAAGAAGGATTCTTAATTTCTTATATGTATTAAGTTGAATTGATTTTAAGTGGAGTTTTTAAATCAATTTTTTTTATGGAGAACAAATGGATGGCTAATAATCAGCAAAGGTTTTGTACTGGACATTAGTTAATATTTACATGATTAATAAATGATTTATCAACATACACTTATCATTATTTAAGAATTTTTGCCTTATTTTTGTTGCACTCTGCAATATTACATATATATTTTGTCAGCTTTGCCATCTGGATATGAGAACAGATTCCAAGTGACCACACAACAAGTTTCTGGCTCAGCAAGTCAGTATCGAGCCCTTGTAAGCCAGACAGCATCAATCGATAGATCCCAAGTTCCTGAGCTGGAACTTTTCATTGAGGTATATTTTATCTTTCAATATATCAACTATCGAGATCTTTTGACTCATACATAGTGTTCATGGTAATATTCTTACAAATATTTTATCATACTGTTCTATACACAGGCTCAAGAAAATGTTGCAAATAGATACTCCAACAGAGCTACAATAAAATTGTCAGTTGCTGCAGCCAACAACAATAACCCAGTGCTTAGTGTACCTTTCCAAGGATACATTTATGAAAATTCACCAGTAGGAACCATACCAAGGAATAATGATGGATCTAGCCTATTAAAAATCACTGTTACTGATCCTGACTTGGTAAGATTTTAATTTTTAATCAATTATGATCATAAAAAAAATTGTGGGATTTTTGTCATAATACTTGACATAAGAGGAGTAACTAATGGTATTGAATTACAGATTGTATGTGAGACTGGACAATACACGGTCGCCGTCAATACACGACTGTTTAGAGTAAACAGTGAAGGATATGTAGAAGCAGCTGCCATAATAGACTATGAATCCACTCCAACTGTCACTTTCACTGTAAGTGTGCAATTTTTAAATAAAAGAATATGCTGGTGCTGCCTATACAAACTTCATATTATTATGATTAGGTTATTTTACTGTAGCATGTCCTTGACATGACTTACTAAGGCGTTTTTTCTTTAAAATGAAAATCTAGGTCACAGCAACTGAAGTTGGAACTCAGAACCCAAGAAGTGGAACTGTACAAATCACTGTTAATGTCCGAGACCTGTATGAATTGTAACATAAATCTGAATTTACTAAATAAATCATAACATGATTCGGGAAAAAAATTGTGTCAGTGACATCATTAATTAACGAGCTTGTGTGTTATCTTAAAAAAAGAAGGACAAAATGCAAATTATTTCATTCATTTTATCAATCTACATAAAATTTAGAGTAGCGCTTGATTTTTTTCCAATTGAATTATCAAAGAAAATACCTGGTATACAATTATCTTGAAATGAATGTATAATATTTTGAGGTCTTATTTAATTCATGACATTACATCAGAGGAAAATATCAATTGCTTATAAGTCTGCATATGTTTTCCAAGCTAAGAACATGATTAAAAATATTGTTTTCATAGTTTGCATTGAATAGTGGAAAAGTATTACCAAATATAGTGTCTGTCTTTTGATTTTTCAGATTGCTCACTAATATCGGACTCTACGGGTAAATTTTTAGACTGCAAGAACAAAGGAATGATATCACAGCAATGTTTTAAACAGAAATTACTTGACAGGTAAAAAATACAAACACATCAGCAAAAAGTTTATAACAACACTTTTATACTGACCATTGTCTTTTTTTTTTTAGTCATTTGTGCATAAAGAAAAAGGAGAAACGGTGTTTGTTTGGCACTCTTTAGTGTACAATTCTCTGTTAACCTTGGGCTTTCAGTAGGGCGTGGCATTCTCCGCGTTACATAATTAGCGTCTGAAATTTACATTGCTTTCATTCACTGTTGAAATATACATGGACTAGAAATTCGGGCTAATGTCAACTAGTGTAGCAAATACATTGTGTATATCTAATAACATTGTCTAGTACGTCAAAGAGATGGGGCTTAAGTCGTCACATCGCTGTCAACAACAATTTAAAGTTTTTTAATCAATGAGAATCTATTTGCCATTTGACAGCTGTCGCTAATTACGTAGCGCCGAGAATGCCACGGCTTACTGAAAGTCCAAGGTTAACTGAAAGTTTCAAAAATTTCAAGGTGATGAAACATACAATCATTAAAAGTAGCTCTAATAAACTGTAAAGAGATGATCATCTGATTTTAGGTACATATATACTGTAAATATTTAACGTATTTCAGAATAATGCTTGACAAGAATTTATCAAAACTCAAAATTGAATGTAAGATGCTTCAACTAAGCGGGGTTGATGGAAGTGTTCTTAAGTCATTCCCTACAAACTTTTTGTTTGATAAAAACCGTTTCAAAAGAAAGGCATTTTCCAAAATTGCTTTGAATTTCAAACCCCTACATTTTTGCTGAGTATTTTAGGGTATATTACTCCTGGTTCCTTTGTTAGCCATGTGAAAACTTAACAATTAAATTACATGTGCAGATATTTAAATTGTCCATTGCATCAAACAGTCATCGTATTTTTAAAAGGGCATTCAGCTTATACTAATTTGGAGAGAGCAGTGACCTTTTTATTCAATAAATTCAAATACTCTGAAGAAGTTATATCAAAGGGGAACTAAATAGACAACAAACAAAATTTTAAAATGTTCTTTTTTGAACGTGTAGAGAATAAAGAGTTGAACAAAGTATTTCTAGAGTATATGAAATTTACCAAATTATTATACCCGCACTTTCTAAAGAAAGCTCGGGTATATTGTTGTTACTCATGTCCGTCCGTCCGTCCGTCCGTCCGTCTGTCACACTTTTCTTCCCTGAACTCCTCCTACATTTTACACAGAAGCTTTATCATCTTTTGGGAGATGGTTTGTGGGGTCATGTAGATGTGCAGTAAGGTTTTGGAATTTCGATTTTGCCCCGGGGGGTCAAATGGGGGTCGAAAAATGACGTTTTTTGTGCAAAAAGCCCCGTCTTCCCTGAACTCCTTCTACATTTTACTCAGTAGCCTAACCAGCTTTTGGGAGATGGTTGATGGGGTCATGTAGATGTGCAGTAAGCTTTCAGAATTTTGATTTTGCCCCAGGGGGTCAAATGGGGGTCGAAAAATGACGTTTTTTAAGCAAAAAGCTCCATCTTCCCTGAACTCCTCTTACATTTTACACAGTAGTCTAATCATCTTTTGGAAGATGGTTGGTGGGGTCATGTAGATGTGCAGTAAGGTTTGGGAATTTCGATTTTGCCCCAGGGGGTCAAATGGGGGTCGAAAAATGACGTTTTTTGTGCAAAAAGCCCCGTCTTCCCTGAACTCCTTCTACATTTTACTCAGTAGCCTAACCAGCTTTTGAGAGATGGTTGGTGGGGTTATGTAGATGTGCAGTAAGCTTTTGGAATTTTGATTTTGCCCCAGGGGGTCAAATGGGGGTCGTGACGTTTTTTAAGCAAAAAGCTCTGTCTTCCCTGAACTCCTCTTACATTTTACTCAGTAGCCTAATCATCTTTTGGAAGATGGTTTGTGGGGTCATGTAGATGTGCAGTAAGGTTTTGGAATTTTGATTTTGCCCAGGGGGGTCAAATGGGGGTCGAAAAATGATGTTTTTTATGCAAAAAGCCCCGTCTTCCCTGAACTCCTCCTACATTTTACTCAGTAGCTTAATCATCTTTTGGGAGATGGTTTGTGGGGTCATGTAGATGTGTAGTAAGGTTTTGGAATTTTGATTTTGCCCCAGTGGCTCAAATGGGGGTCGAAAAATGACGTTTTTTAAGCAAAAAGCTCCGTCTTCCCTGAACTCCTCTTACATTTTACTCAGTAGTCTAATCATCTTTTGGAAGATGGTTGGTGGGGTCATGTAGATGTGCAGTAAGGTTTTGGAATTTTAATTTTGCCCGGGGGGATCAAATGGGGGTCGAAAAATGACGTTTTAAAGCAAAAATCTCTGTCTTCCCTAAACTCCTCTTACATTTTACTCAGAAGCCTAATCATCTTTTGGAAGATGGTTGGTGGGGTCATGTAGATGTGCAGTAAGGTTTTGGAATTTTGATTTTGCCCCAGGGGGTCAAATGGGAGTCGAAAAATGATGTTTTTTGTGCAAAAAGCCCCGTTTTCCCTGAACTCCTCGTACATTTTACTCAGGAGCCTAATCATCTTTTGGGAGATGGTTGGTGGTGTGATGTAGATGTGCAGTAAGATTTCAGAACTTTGATTTTGCCCCAGTGGGTCAAATGGGGGTCGAAAAATGACGTTTTTTAAGCAAAAAGCTCCGTCTTCCCTGAACTCCTCTAACATTTTACTCAGAAGCCTAATCATCTTTTGGAAGATGGTTGGTGGGGTCATGTAGATGTGCAGTAAGGTTTCGGAATTTTGATTTTGCCCATGGGGGTCAAATGGGGGTCGAAAAATGACGTTTTTTATGCTATAAGCTCCGTCTTCCCTGAACTTCTCTTACATTTTATTCAGCAGCCTAATCATCTTTTGGGACACAGTTGGTGGTGTCATGTATATGTGCAGTAAGGTATTGGAATTTTGATTTTGCCCTGGGGGGTCAAATGAGGGTCGAAAAATGATGTTTTATATGGAAAAAGCCCAGTCTTCCCTGAACTCCTTTTTCGTTTTAAACAGTGGTCTTATCCTCTTTTGGGAGAGTTCACTCTTTTGAAATTTTGTTAATGAAATGTGAAAGTCGAATCCCTTCTCAATGAAAAGGAAATGCAACATTAATGAAAACTAAGTTAAACTTCAAGGGTAAGGTCACAGAGTCAAAAAGTCATGATACATTTGGAAAGGTCTTATCACAGGTAATATGAATGCCCTTTCATTTATCTTTCAAAATGATCAATTCAAAGCAATTAATTTGTTTATGAAATTAGGTCAAACTTCAAGGTCATGGGTAACAAGATGTGTTTGTGAAACACTATGCGCCCGGCGGCAACAAAGTTCAAAAAATCTAGTTTTAGCATATTGGTCACAGTCAAGGTCACAAGGTCATTGACCGTGGTTTCATTTGAAAGAACTTAATCAGTGGAGTATGCATCCCAAATATGAAGTCCCTATCTCCTATGGTTAAAAAGTTATGCCAAAAGTGTAAAAAGCTATTTTTAGCATATAGGTCACAGTCAAGGTCATTGACCATGGTGTCAATTCAAAGAACTTAATCAGTGGAGTATGCATCCCAAATATGAAGTTCCTATCTCCTATGGTTCAAAAGTTATGGCAAAAAGTGTAAAAAGCTATTTTTAGCATATAGGTCACAGTCAAGGTCACAAGGTCATTGACCATGGTGTCATTTGAAAGAATTAAATCAGTGCATCTAGTGGAAGATCCTATCTTCTATGGTTCAAAAGTTATGGCAAAAAGTGTTAAAAGCTATTTTTAGCATATAGGTCACAGTCAAGGTCACAAGATCATTGACCTTGTTGTCAACTGAAAGGGCTTTATTAGTGGAGTATGCATACCAAATATAAAGTCCCTATCTCCTATGGTAAAAAAGTTATGACAAACAGTGGAAAAAGCTATTTTTAGCATATAGGTCACAGTCAAGGTCACAAGGTCATTGACCTTGATGTCATTTGAAAGGACTTTATTAGTGGAGTATGCATACCAAATATAAAGTCTCTATCTCTTATTGTTCAAAAGTTATGGCCAAGGTTAAAGTTGACAACAGACAAACAGACAAACAGATAAACAGACAAACAGACAAATAGACAAACAGAAAGGACAAAAACAATATACACTCGGAATCTATCGATCCGGGCGCATAATAAAAATCATAATGTATTTAGAATGGTATTGTCCCATTTAATACTAATACACATGTTTAATATAAAAGTCCTGTCTTTTCTCATTCAAAATATATGACCATAATGACCAAGGTTAAATTTATTGTGACAGATGGGCAGATTCATTGACAAACAAATGAGATTTAATGAACCCTACCTTTAGCAAAAATGGGGGACAATAAATGTCTTTGCTGTTCTTGAGAAGAAGATTTATGTTGGAAAAAGTCCCCTGCATATTTAAATGTAAATTGGTTGAAATTGGCCCAGTGTTCAGACAAACAGATGGACAACAGAAATAAATACATTTCAGAAAACAGTATGCTTATATATAAATAGTTAATCAAGGTGCTTTGGGTAGCAAAATAAAGCTAAACTGGTATATCTAATTCATCCGCAGAGCTTAGTATATTTTAATATGCACAACCTTTCCAACTCTTATCAAAATTATTTTTTAAAATTTATATCACCATGTCTCATTCAAGGGAGAACTAGAGATATGACCAGATGTATATCTGTTGAATATAAAATATGTACATGTATACTGTGTTTTTTGAGTAATTTGTTTGTTTGTTGTGACAGCAACTTTTATGCCAGCTTTTGGCAAAGGTTGAAGTTTTTCAAATGTAAGTCAAACTCCAAGGTCAAGGTCAAAGGGTCAAGTTTGTTGGTATCAAAGGGAAAGTCTTGTCACAAGGAATACACATGTGAAAAAAAAGAGAAATCCCTAGAACTTCCTCACCTGTTCAAAAGTTATTGCCAAGGTTAAAGTTAAATTGGGTTCAACTCTAAGGTCTAGGTCAAAAATAATTATACCTGTTGAAAGTTCACAATGATTACACATGTTAGAGCATGAAAGTCCAAGCACCACCTGTTCAAAACTTAGGCCAAGTTTTAGGTATTTTTCTTGTAAAAGTGGGTCAAACTCCAAGGTCAAGAGATCAAGAGGTCAAAATTGGTGGTATCCAAGAAAAGGTTTAGCCAAAAGAAATTTACCTATGAAATATTGAAGCCATGTGTATATCCCAATCCACTTAAAACTTATGGGCAAGGTTAAAGTTTCTGTGGACAGACAAACATACATAAACATAGGAAACAAAATATGTATATATAGTCAAATGAAAAAAATTTTCTTCTATTATGGAGTCATAAGATCAATTGTCATTTCAGGTACAAGGAGTCAGTGGCTAGGGAGATCAGACATCCCCCTCCCCTAGAATTAGCAGTTATTTAAATAAGACTATGTACTGTAAAGAATAAAAATGACTTTGGACATCCTCCCCCTAAGAAAACAGGGACTCCACCATCATTGTTTTATTATAATATTTTATTTGCTTCTCAGGAAATCTTGGGCTGATTTTTTTGACTGAAGTGTGACACCCCCCCCCCTTTCTGAAAAAAAAAATTCTGGATCTGCGCCTGTATAATATTGAATGTCCGCAACGGGAGATAACTTGACAATGTGAAATTTGTCGACTGTGGCATGCGATGATCTTTGTTTGACCCTTTTTGAACTTCAACCTAACCATTTGCATTTATTTATTTTTATGCAATCTATACTAAATCTTGTACTTACCGAATGTCATAGGTCGTGACAACGAATTCATGAAATATAATCCATATTATCCAATTAAAACACAAATGATTTTAACTGACCACACTGCATCGTCAGCATACATGTGCTAAATAATCTCATTCGACAAACCTTTGCTGATTCCGTTGCCAGTATGAATCGGCCGAGGTGTGCCGAGAGTAGATTATCTTTAAATATGGGTGACGCAAACCCAATGTGAATGTAGAAAATAAGATGTTCACACGTAAAACTGTTTAGTACAAGAACAAATTTCAAACTATCATAATAAACTATGTTTTAACATAACTTTGCCATCTAGGTCTATTTTTAAAAAATGTGAGAGTGTGTATGGGTGGGGGAGAGAGAGAGAGAGAGAGAGAGAGAGAGAGAGAGAGAGAGAGAGAGAGAGAGAGATAGGCATTGACAAATTAATCGGGTTGTATTTTCAATGGGTTTTTTTCCTGAACAAGTACTAAAATCAGTTTGCACATTGTGATAAATACATCAAAAACGCTTTGTACTAAAAAAAAATTTTTTATGTCGTTGAGAAAGTAAATTTAAAAAGTACCAAATTATGGGCAAAATATTTATCTGAATCTAATTAAGTAATTTACTTCAATCATTAATTTAATTCTGTTATTTCAGACTGGTAATGAATTAAGTATTCAAAATACATATATGAGGCTCATAGATCATATGGTCACCTGAAAATTTTATGTTCAATTTGACGAATACATGTACGGTGATAATTATAGAATTATTTTGACTTCTTCCTTGGAAAGTCCATTATGAAGGAGTGTGTATTTAGAGGCAAACACCATGGTGCGGGTATTACTGTCTCATGACAGCATCTAGTATTTTATGTCGTTGAGAAAGTAAATTTAAAAAGTTCCAAGTTATGGGAAAATTATTTATAAGTAATTTACTTCAATCATTAATTAATTCTGTTATTTCAGACTGGTTATGAATTAAGTATTTTAAAATACATATGTGAGGCTCAGAGTTGATATGGTCATCTGAAAATTTTATGTTCAATTTGACGAATACATGTACGGTGATAATTATACAATTATTTTGACTTCTTCCTTGGAAAGTCCAATATGAATGAGTGTATATTTAGAGGCAAACACCATAGTGCGGGTATTACTGTCTCATGACAGCATCTAGTTACTTTTTGCAAATAGCTTGCAAGTGCATGTGAACGCTTCGCATAAATTACATTTTCATACAAAATGTAAAGTATCTGTAAAATATCACTGCTGTCTCAGTATAAATGTATATGAAATATTTTTCAGACAGTCCTTTTTTTAAATGGTTAAGATTTCTTTATCCTTCCAAAAGCTGAAAGATTGTTAGAAACTGAAAGTAGAAAACAAATACATGTAAATTTCTAAAAATTATAAAGAGGCAGTAATACTAGTTAGCATTTTGCTTTTTTTAAAGTGTGTATTAGCTCTCAAAGATAATTTGGCGTGTGATTAAGATACACATGTATACGAATCAATGTTATGTTGGCACAAACATATTTTTAATTATTTAATTGCAAATAACTGAAAAGTTTTCTTGCATATAGATTGTAGCATTCGTATTAGGATATAATATATCATGTTTTCAAATATATATTTAATATATTCTCATATAAAAAAAATCAAGTTTCATTTATGATTAAAACTGAATGTTTCAAATATCAAAAGTAATGACATTTTTTAATTAAAATGTACACATGTAAGAAGAAAAAAATCAGGTATATTAAAATTTAGAGATATTGAAAAGTAATCAGTAATAAGTTCAAAAGACCATTTTGAAACAATAAAAATAAAGCGCAGAGTAAATAAGGACCTCTAAAAACATCAGAGATCAGGTGCAATAGAAGAGTAAGCACCCTTTATTGAACATGCAGTCATATCCGCCGTGTGGCCCTTGTCATTATCGGTCAAACGTCGCAGAGCGAGGGGCTGATCATAACGTCGCAGGTTCGAATCCACTGAGGGAAATGGAGACCAGTCCTTTGGATGATATCGTATTATCCGTGAATATGTGTAGCAGTAGATGCCAAGAAAAAAAATCCCTCACTGCTGATGGTTCGTAGTGTCATGTATATGTGTAACTTTGCAGCCTTCCACCGGTAATTTGTGGCGTCTCCATATGAGTAAAATATTAGGGGCGTTCATATCAAACTAGAAGAACTGTGAGAAATAAACTAACTAAATGATAACCCCCAGCCTCCAATATGGTTATAATGGCAAAGTCCATGTTTTGCACTGGGAGACCCTAAATAAGTGTCAGATTAGAAAGTAAAATAGAAGGTGCAAATTATGTATTATGTAATGAGGAACGATAGATTCATTGAATCATTGAATTTTATTCAGTGGTATAGGAAGAGTTGCGGATAAGAGATCACTATACAACCTCCCACTTTTCAGATGTGAGGGGTATAATTTTTTTTTTTAAGTATTAGTGGCATGTACTTGTATTTGTTAAAAAATATAATTGCATCCATTATTTTGACTTTAAATAATGTTAAAGGAAATATCATATGACATTACATT
Source organism: Saccostrea cuccullata (assembly GCF_032062105.1). Taxonomy (NCBI): domain Eukaryota; kingdom Metazoa; phylum Mollusca; class Bivalvia; order Ostreida; family Ostreidae; genus Saccostrea; species Saccostrea cuccullata. The sequence goes on along the minus strand of NW_026928927.1, from coordinate 20,735 downwards.
ATTCCTTTAAAATCGTAAATTATAAAATTAAAATTTTTCGTTTTATTGTTCATTTAGGTTTTTGAGATTATCAGGATAAAAAACACTAAAAAAATTTTTGAAATGGGTCCACCCTATACTTTTTTTTTATAATTACAAAAAGTATACTAGGATAAGGAATGCAAATAAAAATATTTTGGATTCAAGAGAAAACAAAAAGAGCTTAAAAAACTGTATGCATCGTAAAAAGACAATCTATGAAAGTTACTTATATATCACTAAAGATTTTATATCACAATATGAGAGAGAGAGAGAGAGAGAGAGAGAGAGAGAGAGAGAGAGAGGGGGAGAGGGGGGAGAGGGGGGGCAATGTTATGTATATCAAGCTGTCGAATTACAAATTTTTCAAAATACGTACAATTAATACCATCACAGGAAATGAAATGCGAAAAGTTTCTGCTTTGCTGGAAATTGTCTGCGCTCCGAAAGGGCCAACTTTTACTTCAATTTGGACAGAGGAACTTCTGCAATATTCACATTTCATTTTCTTATAAATTGGTGAACCAATTATTATGTCATGTGGCATTAATATCTTTGGTAAAATGTTCAAGAAGTTGGAAATGAAAACAAAATATACACGAATGAATTCAGCGAATCTTAAAACAAAAAGATTTTATGCATCTCTCTAATCTCATTGACTACAGGTGATGTCGATAAAAACGCTTAGATAAATGTCCATATATATTGTTCATACACTTTTTTTTATGAAATTCATATCGATATATTAGGAAATAAGATTGAAATTTAACAGCCAGTCAGTTTATTTCCAGTCTAGCTTAACTAAATGTTATCTTCTTCAAGCCCAAAAAAAAAAAACAAAAAAAAAAAAAAAAAAAAACACAACTTTTTTAACGTATGAGGTTTATATTTGAAAGTAAGATATGATGATATATTTGACTTTATTTAGATCATGAACTGGTTTTATAGTGGGTAATTACCTCCTCCTTGATATTGGTAATACACGATCAGTTGCACGTAATACAATTCCGAACGACTGTCCCTTAACAATGTAACCACCACATGTAATGACAGCCTTATTTTCAGTATTTGATTCCAGAGAGAACACACTGTCGCCGTTGTTTGATATACTCTGAATATCGTACTCAATGCCATCCAAATCATCGTCAGTGGCTGAAATCTGAATGTATAGAATTGAGGATATATATCATATACAAACGTTGAAAATTCTATTACTTAAGCTTCCAGAAGTCTTAAAGACAAAGTAGATATTATGTACCATTAGAATGCGTTGGTGGTTCTCATTATAATTCCCCTCCAAAATGTTTACGAAGTATACTGGGGCAGAAAATAGTGGGGAATTGTTGTTGCAGTCATCAGAAGTTTGGTTGCCAGTGTTGGATGCAGCCAAGGACAACTTTATTGTAGCTCTGTCAGAATACTGGTGAGTTGAATTCTCTTTTGCCTATTTACAACAGAATATCAGTAAATTTTTAAATATTTCTAAGTAATGAATTGCATTTGTCTTAGTATTAAATGTCTATACATGTATATGCATGTAAAAGAGAGACTCAGTAAACAGTTTGACAAACCTCAATGAATAGATCCAGCTCAGAAACTTGGGACAAATTAATTGCTCCTGTCTGGCTTACTAAGGCTCGATACTGGCTTGCTGAGCCAGAAACTGATTGTGTGGTCACTTGGAATCTGTCCTGGTACCCAGATGGAATGGCTGGAGAAAAATTAATGCAGATTTCAGAATTAGAAAAATTATGCATAAATGAATAAATTTAAAGCAAAAAGAATAGCCAAAAACTTCTTATACAAAATGTTAGTATATCAAGGTTTTGCACAATTTTCCGACAATCAGACGTTAATTCTATCTGTCTATATATTTCATATAAATATTATCAAATTAGAAAAATGGACCATTGCAATAGCCAAAAAAAAAACTATACAAAAAACTTGTGTTATGGTTCTTGCTAAGGATAAATCTGTGTGTACCATATTGTAACTCATGTATCAGTTTCAACTGCTCGTATTTTAATTGCCAAGTTACTGCTCAAAAAGCAGTCCTAACTGGAACATATTCTATAAGAATACATTAGTACACGTATATCATTTGATGTCCAATCCCTTTGACGTATTGTCAATAAAAAATTTTTAAAATTCAAAATACAATCCACAAACAAAAGTCAGTTAATACTGCATCCTTACTTTGTCGTATTGTAAAGGTGATTGAAGCATTAAGGGTATCCCTGTCCTCTGCAATGATGTCAACTGTTGCGTTAGGATTTCCAGAATCCACTGGTACTGGGTTAAATACAAGTGTGCCAGCCTACAAATGTAGGATATCGTATATCATATGATGTAATACACTAAGTAACGATTAGACTCAGTTGTTTGACAGCTAATATTGTTTTTTTAAAATTATATTCTAAATTCCTCCATTCATATCTTATAATTCTTACTACTGGATAGAATATACGAGTCTTTTAAGAATAAATCAAACAGCTTGCTTTTAGTCTTCTTTACTTTCTAAAACTACTAGTATCATATATGCTCAATTGCACAAAAACTAACCGTTGACCCAGATGTGATACTTGTTGTATAAGTTGGATTGAAGCAAACATTGTTGTCATTAAAGCAGGAAGAATACACAAATTTGGGTCCTAAATCATCCACATCATTTATAGAAATTGTGATGGTTGTAGTATTTTGTTTTCTGTCTGTAATATTATTGGCTTTGTCCTGAATGATTGCAAAACCATAAAAGTTTTAATTTTTTTCATCAAAAGTACATGAATTAAAATTACAAATTCAGCACAGTCGAGAAAAAAAATGATGGGTATCATTATAAATTATATATTACAATAAAGTCTTTTTATGAAATTTCTTTTACAGCAACGCTTCTGGATTGGATATATTATAGAATAATATTTTTGTTCTACTTTATATGAATTAATATCAAAAAAGTTACATGCTAGATTCTAATATTTAAGTTTTAATGGAAAAATCTACAAAAGTACACTATAGAACAATTAAAAGGAATTTTATTTTATCTCCAAATATATAACCACATTCTGAAAATATTTCTAAATACAGTAGAACATGATTGTAGCAAACATGCTCATAACGAATTCATGCTCATTGTGAAGAAGTGATTTTCTATCCATGTAGTTATAAACATCTTATAGGATATAACAAATAACATTATAACGAATCAAAATTGTATGTCCCTGGTACTTCGCTATAAAGGTGATTTTCTGTATTCAAATATATATGGCACTTACAGAGGCAGCTATTGTGAGGATATATGATCGAGCAGATTCAAAATCTAAAGAAGACCTAACAACTATTTCTCCTCTTGACGATAAAGGCAGTGCAAATCTTGTTGAGCCATCATTCTGATAAATAAATAAACAGTAGTTTAGTAAATATAATTTATTCAATTAATAAATATAAATCTAAAGCTTGCTTCTATTTTCTCACTCAATCTAACCCCCTTATTTATCCAATTTAAGAAATCAAAGCAAATATATTAAACGTAATATGATTTAGACTCTTTAAAACGTGACATATTTTTGTTTAAAGTATGCATTTACTTTTTTTAGTCTAACTTCATGAGTACACTTTAAAGTGTCCAAAGAAAGCCAAAATTATCAATAGATTTCCAAGAATTTATTCATCTTCAATGTCTGATCAACCCTAACTACAGAACCTCTGGCCAGGGATTCACAAATTAGGAAGAGACAAGAAAAAAAATTTCCCTTCGGCAAGCAGAGTTTTGAGGCTATTAATATAGATAAAAAAAAATAAAGAAAAGCATGTCATACATGGTTGTTACTTTAAAGCCATATATGGCGTATCTGATCAAAAAATATATTTTTGAAAAATACAAAATTAAGTAAAGAAATATAGTTAATACATTTAAATTAAAGCTTTTCATACAATTCTGAACACGGAGAACACCTCGTTTCATCTAATAATACAATTTTATCTTCTCTGCAATGTGTTATTTAAATCTTTTGTATTTTCTTCCGAGTCGGAGAAAATTCCGAGAATCCAAATTAAATTGTGATATCTTTATAACGCAATTGACTTAGATTTTGTAATTAAAATTTTACGGAAAAGTTCTATCTTTATATAAAGTAATGATACAAATAATAAGTTCTTATAATTTTAGTCTAATAATTTTCAATGTACATACGCCATATATGGCTTTAAATGATCATTATAAAAAGCAATGGTAAATGTAAAAATTGTTTCACTGCCAATGTTTTTTTTAGTGTTAATGACAGCAAGGATTCATTTTTTGTTATAAGCATGCCAACATATTGATAACTTGAAATCTGGGAGTAAAGATTTTTTCCTGAAAATTACATTATTAAATTCTTATAATTCAAAAAACATATGGCAATAGTCACCTAATCAACAGAAGTATTCAAATACTAGTAAAACCACTCACAATACTTCCATCTCCGGGAGCTATGACATACTCTATTTCTTTGTTGCTTCCTGCATCCAGATCTGTAGCTGTTATCCCAGAATACACTGTTGTCCCTACTGGTGCTGACTAAAACATTATTTAAAAAAAAATCCGTACAAAAAATGTACGGAAAAACAATCTTATCAAATTACAGTCATACTTCGTTATCTCAAACCTGATGGGAAAAAACTTCGAGATATCCGAGGATTCGAGATATTGAAGCTACAATACTTAAAGAATATGTAGTTTGGACTTCCAAATCACTTCGACATATCCATGGCATTCGAGATATCGGATTTCGAGATACTGTACCAAAGTTCAACTTCAATATAACACACTTTTTTTATAAGATGCATTTCAATTAAGTTTTTTTTTTATTTTGAATGCACTGCAACGAGTAGATAATACAATACCCAAAATATCAAATATGTCGAGGAGGAACTCTCCATCCTTTATAAAACGAAGGATTTATTTTATTCAATAATCACAATAAACTTGAGAATTTGATAACCTTTTAATAACATATCTTTTTAAAGCTAGGGTTGTATTATAAAAAAAAATGATATTTTGAATAAATACTTATCCATCTAAAGATTTCTCTAGTTATAACTTGGATACAGTTGTGGAATCATTTAAAATTTATTGGTACCAATTTTCGTACATTTCGTACTTTAATTTTACAGATTCGCGAGGATGTTATTTTGTGTATTTGAACACAAAATGTGACTTTGAATCCCACTTCATTAATTCGTAGAGGATGTTAATTCGTGGATGATAGGTACCCACAAAATTCACGAAATTGGCCACCACAAACTCGACTGATTCAACAAATTAGTACTAAAGTTCTTAGATTATGATGAAGGGGTATTTTATTTTGACAAACCTCATCGACTGAAGCAGAATAAGGAGCATTGTCAAATATAGGTGCATTATCATTTATATCTCGAATCTCCAACTGCATCAGGAAAAACTTTGTCTGGGTTGGGTCTTTCTGAAAATGAGATTTTGAGAATTGAATCATTGATCTTCATGGAATACAATGCTTTATGAGTACATGTTTAGCATAGTATATTAAAATTAAATCTATAAACATAAAACAAATAAACATAAAATGTTTGTAAATCGTAGAACTTTAATTACTGCTTAATGAAAAAGTGGCGCATGAACAGTTCAATATATAACCCCAGTCAGTTTTGTACTTACCAAAGATTGACAAGATAATTGAAATTCAATAGTGTCAAGGTCATCACTCATTATATATGAACTTCCCTGTAAAAAGAGAAAAAATATCAAAGCTATTATTGTAGTCCAAGAAAAAAAATCAGTGTCATCGTTGTTGTAAAGATTGATTTTCTAAAACGTATATTCAAGTTACTAACATTTTGATTTGAATTATAATTTTATAATTATACACCAGTATCAATTGCGAACTTTTACTTTTTTCGTATATATAGCGTAGATGTTAGGAAATTATTTTGGTTATTAGAGTAATATTATAAACTTACATCTCTGTCAATAGCTGACTTTAATCGGATAAAAGTCCTACTTCCAAAAGGTGAGCCTGCTACTGGTAAAGTTATCAATTCAAACAGATTATTTAAATTCAGATCAGCAGGTGTGGCTGGTGATCGAATAAACGTTATGTTGACTCCTGATGCTGATCAGTTCCCTGATTTATTCCTTCTATCGTTGTGTCTGTTCTATAGAGTGGCGAGTTTGGGTCAAAAGAAGAAAAAGTGGACTCGTACACAGTTCCAACAATGCTGGGATCAGGTGAACTGCATGCTGGGATACATGTATATAAACAAACATACACGTGTAAATTAATTTATAAAATTTTGATGTTAACTTTTTTGAAAAATAGTATTCAGGATATATTATATTGGATTAGAAATAGAAGTACATCATTTTCCCGCGTGGTGTTAATTTAGGCTCTGTATGTGGTCACACATTTTCTGCGAAAATTTGTCCAAGCGTATTTAATATAAATGTAACCTTTATAGTGACAGTCTAAGAAATCCGCGAAATTTTATATCCGCGGATTAAACAGAAATTAAGATTCCGCGGAATAATGACCCCGCGGAAAGAAGTACATCTACAGTATATTGAAATACATTATTATAACATAAATGAAAAACTTACGTTCCTGCATATCCACCTCACGTATGTAAAAATTAAGCAAGATTATCGCAAAAGGAACACGTAAAATAATCCGTTTCTGCATCTAGAATGAGAGATCATATTCCGAAAAAGAGAATCGGGTCAAAATATCTTAAGTAGGCACTTTATGTCGTTTTGCTTTCTTTATCTCCCTCCTTCATATTGTATTTTAATAAGCTTTTAAACTTATGATAAGGAACAACAAATAACTATAAAAGTGTTAATAATTGAAATTATGAATTTAATCATTTATAAATATCATTAAATAGCTGATATCTACCCCTTTTTCTTTCTTCTTTAACAGGTTGAGACCACTAGACTTTCTGACGTCAGCATAAATTTGCATATAAATTAGCTATCTGTTTACTTTACCCTCTGTTGAATGAGTCGCAATGCATTGTGGGCTACTACAAGTACTCAGCTGTGTTGAAAATAAGACCAACTTGAATTATCCCTTGGAAACTTATTTTCAATTTTTTTTTTTAGATTTATGAAAGAAATATTTAAAACAATGTTTCTTCTTTCATTTCTGTGTTCACATTTAGAAAATTTGCTTTATGAAGCCTAATATAAACTTATAATACAACGGCCTATACCATTGTTTGAAGAGACGAACATGTAGGTGCTATCGTGTCGATAAGGCATCGAGTTTTTTTCACGTGATATACGAGTACATAGTTTTAGACAGCAGTACAAGGTGCACTTTTATTATTTAGCCCCTAAATATTATCAAAAAGTTTTTTAATGTACATGCAAACATCAAAGCGTTGGCACATTATTCGAACTTTCGAAGCAACTATTTATCATCTAAAACAACTCCAATATTAAATATGAGCATGGAGCAACGTCTTTGGAAAGTAATCTTTCAATTTCGGACTTAAAAAGTGAAGTTCTACGGTGTTTCCTACGATGAAGTGAATATTATGCAGAAACCGACAAAAACCACGTGTCGCCATTGAATAGTAAACATGCACGTAGTAGAGTGTCATGCTTTGGGACTCATTCACTTAATTGACGAACAGGTGTGACGAAGATATCGTCAAGTGTTGAAAATTGCCTTCCATATAAGTTAGTGGTCTCGACCTGTTTAAACATGGAAAATTTCTAGTTTTGTCAAAATTTGTGTCTTCTTTTAAATTTAAGACGCAGTTCTTTACAACATATTTCAGAAGAAATATAAATGAAATGTGGATTTAAAAAATCTCCAACTTTTGTAAATTATAAAATAAAAGTATGCTTGAGTTACTCATAGACAATATCTACAATGAAGCGCATTGAAGTGGTGAATTTTTTCGTTGGAATGGAACGTTTTGAGCTATCTTTCGAACGTTTATTATCATCTTATGACAAGCCCATTTCTTTAGAAATGGATTAAACGCTCAGTTTGTTTATTTGAATACCTGTAGAACAGATTTTTCATAAATATAATAACCAATGAAATTGACGGTCTAAATAAATATCGAGTAAACACGTGTTCGACCGAAACATGTGATGAGTAACTTAAATAGACATGATAAGTTAAAAAATATGTACATATTCGTTGCAATTTGTGTTTTACAGAAGCGGAGAGTCTCTAACTCTCTCTTCTAATTTTGTTAAAGCTCCATTTCAGTGTAACTCATATTGTTTGTCGCAAAGAATGGGGTGTTCTAAAACATAACATGGGCGTGTCATTATGTTGTAATTGACGTTTAAAACATGACTCATCAGGTTTTATCTAAACGGAAAATTTTACCACTTCAATGCTTTGGAGACCACGTCCTTCAAAATTCTGCTGAATTAGCAGACCTATTTTTGTATTCGTATGAAGCTAAGTTTGTGCAAAATCTTCTGCATGAAAAGAAGAAAACACTTGCTGAGGCCTTCAATTAACATTTAGATATATCGACATGGTATTGTCAACATACAATGATAATTTCCATTCTTATGTTGATGCGATATATCCTGGTGAGCTTGAGATAAAAAATACCACAGAGTCTGACACATCTGTCCCATAGTTGTATATTTACTTGAAATAAAACGTTAATGCAACAACCAAGCTCTATGATAAACGTGATGACTTTGACTTTTCTATCATCAATTTCCCTTACTTATGCAGCATTATTATGCTTCCTGTCAGTTTGTCTCTATATAACCCATACCCTACTATTGTCGCATAGTGGTCCTAAGGATTTATACAGCGTAAGCATACTATGCCGAAATAGAGCACGGCTTTATTTACTGAATAAAATTCTTCCATGCACACGCCGGGAATCGAACTCACGACCAAGCGGTTGCCAGTCCGATGCTTTATCGATTACGCCACAGAGACGATCACTGATTGGAGGGATTTTATTACATATATAAACTTAATTTATACAATTGACACAAGAAGGAGATAATAGACAAATATCATTTGAAAACAGTTATATTATTCTAAGGAATCTTAGATAAATGTGTACAACAAAGTTTCAAACTAATTACATACAGATCGTTAGATGAACTAATGTCATGGGGTCATTAAAACGCTTTTTAATATAGCGCTTGATTGAAGGATGTAAAAGAAAAATATCAATGAGAATCGACGTTTGCAAACAAACCAGTCTTACTTACACAACGGAAAATAAAGATGAGTTTCTTTGGTATAGAAAATCCCGGCTTATTTAGAGAAAATTCTAGTAATCAAAATAACTAAGCATGCAACCAATTTTAGCGTGAAGATTTTGAATCAGTTCTTGCAGGTGCGTTGTGTTAGCACCGATGTTTTCAGGAAAAAGTCAAATGGAGTGCCGCATAAATAATTACAACAGTCAGCATAATAATAACAATAGTGTTGCATTATGCATGTACTATGCCTAAATAGTAGGCAGGGTTTGACACATAGTGCACTCGCCTCCGGCTCGTGCACCATGTGTCAAACCCTGCCTACTATTTAGGCATAGTACATGCATAATGCAACACTATTATATAAATGTACCTTATTCACCTGCAAACGGAATTTATTTATCTCAGTTGATTCGATATGCAAGAGCATGACCTAATTATAAACAATTTCTTAAATGAGATAAATTTTTGACAAACAAGTTGATGAAACAAGAATTTCAGCTGTCTCATGTAAAGTCATCATTTCGTAAGTTCTATGGTCGATGCAATCACCTTGTCAGCGAATACAATTAGTCAAATGCTGACTGACGTTTTTCATACTAATTGTTAGTCTCTTATTTATACACTGAATTGACAATGAATTCTTCCGTTATTTCCCAATCATGACAAGGAGCACACGGCGGTTGTAACCAGTCGGCAGAGGAAACTCACTCCTCCATGGCACCTGATCCCACTTTCGATGTTTTGGAGGTCTTTGTTTGTTCTGCTTCCGTGTTTTTTTAAAATTGACTTTTAAACTTGAATACTTTTCGTTATCTTAATATATTTCATTCCGTTTCTAATAGGATTTACACACTCAGCCATAAACGATCTCATTAGTATGTCTCCTCCAACTCCGTTACAAGGGGATAATTAATCAAGAAAGGTATCAATTACTTAAATGTACTAAAACTTTTAAACTTCATTTAATTTAGAGTGTTCAATACCGCATATAAAATTTCACAAAGTAAATAATACAACCATTTAATTTGTTCTTACCTCCGACGACTTGACCTATAATACAATAAAAAAAAAGGGACTTCCTTGTTTTAAACACTCGGGAATGTCCACATCCTGTGATTGTTCACCAGTAATACTAATTTGGCAAAAAGTTAACTAACTTGAAATGAAAGACGCCTGTTACGAATTTGGATGCTTTACTGACTACAGATGAAAAAGAAATAACTTACATGTAATAAATCATGATAGATCAGGATGACTTAAGATGACTGGTCGATTGTATGTTTTTTTTACGTTCCATTAGATTTTTTAAAACAAATTCTCGAACAGAGACGTTACTAGATATCGCTGAAGGATTTCATATTAAGGCCTAAACTTAGCACTAGTGAGCAAAGGTTTTTGCAAAATAGATGTTTAAAAGGACAGTTTACCTTATTTATACATGTAGATATTTACGTCAAAAGAACACTTTACTTAAATTATTTGTGTGTCCTACAAGCTGCGCGGCAATCGGGAATCAAACCCAGATGTCCCACCCCTAAGCAGACAAATTAGGATGAAAGTTATAATTCACCAATTGTACTGCGAATTTTCCAAATTTAAACGCCCACAGCCAATCCCTCTCAAATTCAATTTAAGAGTTTGATAAATATTTAGAGATGTGTTTGAACAAAAAAGCATAAAACTAAAATAACATGAGAAGACAAATGCTTAAAAAGTCAAAAAAATTAAAATTCACATCTCTATATGAGAAAAAAAATCTATCATAAAGAGACATGAGAGAAAAGCATATAATCAATCTAAAAGAAATTAGAGGAAGAAATGCAGGTAATTTATGATAAAACAAGTAAGCATAATTATACGCCAAAAATTATGTGAATTACACTGAAAATTAGCCACACAAGACTCCTCAAAAAGCCTATTATTAAGAGTACGTACTTTATTTCACTACATAATTTACACTGCAATTACAATATACTTATGTATTTTGAACTTGATACTACTCAGAAATAAGCTTGTTTAATATTAGTTCACGTCGAAAAATGGCGTGTTTAAATATTGTATCAACAATCTAGTAGCGTGAAGTCAAAATTTTAATCATTTGTATACTTGTTTAAAATTCATGATTGTCCCTTAAACCTTGGATAGTAAAACTGCAAAATTACACCATTTTTTTAATATCAGAAATATACAATTAAATAAAAAACATGACTACACTGTCAATTTTACAAAACAGTATTTTTGTTCAGATGAAAATTTCTAAAAAAAATATATCTGCATTATATTTTTTTCATCAGTTTGGTTTCATCATTCCATAGGAAAGGTGCAAACGTATTTAGCAAAATATTAACCTGTTGCTGATTTTAAGGTCCTTCTCAAAAATCCCCAGACACCACAAGAGTATTTTTTTCTTGCACCTTTTTTGTTCGTACATGTACGAAGTATAATGTATTTAAAAAAAAACAAACTCCTACATAAGAAGAAAGAAGGAAACGCTACGGCCTACACAACGCAGCATTGAGATACATTATTTTTCTCATATATTCCAAGCTTTCTGATTGGCTCAAACTTGATCACATGATCAAGTAAATAACAGCATATCGACTTGAGATACTATTTATAGATTTTATCTACCTAATGCTTCTTAAAATGGAAATATGTTTCTTTAAAACAACAATAGTACTGAATTCAGAAGAGCTAATATAGTTTTCTTTAAAAAAATTACATACGCTGACACCTTTTTGTAATAGTGATATTCTGTAATAATTAGTAAGACAAAACAATACCTTGAGAAGGATCTACTTAATATCAAAACATAATAGATATGTTTTTCAAAAATTAATTTAAAAATTAATCAAACAAACTTAGCCTTTAAAAAAAAGGAAATCCCCATAACTACTTTATCGTTAAAAAGAAAACACACATTACATTAAGCAGATAAATCTATTGTGTTCTCTAGTCTGCCAGTGCTCAAAAAAGACAGTAAAGAAAACTTCTGGTGATTTTTTTATTAACTATAAAAAAAAAAATAATATAGCAAATATAGCCCTTTAATTCGTTAAATCTGTAGATATATCAAAAAAGCATATCGACCTTGCACTTCGTGCTTGGTCGATTTGCATTTCTGCAAAGTTGATATATCTATGGATCGACCTCATCAAAAAGCTATATTTATACGAAATCAACTTCACGTTTTTATAATATTGTCAATAGCTACTTTCACTCATATGTCGACTCGAGATTTCCATGTGAATTGGAACATGTATGGTTTTTCAAAAGCATTCTGTCGTTTTAATGGCGTACCTTATTAACAAATATAACCTTTTTTGGTTGCATTTCATTTAACCTACAGTATTTCCTATCAAATGGTAGGTCATTATCTTGTAATTGATTATGAATACTTATAATCAGTCTATTTTACAAATACAAAGGACTGAACGCTTGTGTGACCGATAAACAGGGATACATACTCTTCCTAGGCATCTTAGATCACATCTGGAACTTTACTGTCCCACTTTTAGCCCTGTTAACAATTTTGTATTGTTTTATTTGTTTCTTTTTTCGTCAATCGACAGTGTTCTTCTTGTTTACCTTTTCATTGAAAATACTTTTTATAATGACCTTTCAAATTAGATTTTTCCTGCGTGTAACTTTGACCATCTATTATATATTTAGTCTAGCGTAAGGACTGTGAAATAAACACTTTTTAAAAAATCTACATTCAGTCCTAAATAATATAAAACGTGAACATGAGTACTTTGTGACTTCCTGTTTTAAGGAGCAACTTTTCATTTAATTTCCCTTTATTTACGCGCTTGCTTATTCATCCTTGTCCATACAAGGGCATTCACCTCATCATTTGTCTCTGTCGTAGATTCTATGTTCACCTTTCTCCAAGTTATTTTTAGATGGACCATAGCTCCGCATTTATGATTCTTATCCTATAAGGTTGCTGCAGAATGCTTCTCTTATTCTTTTGTTCTGTGTGTTTATTCCATGTAATATTTAACTGGATGCTTTGGAGAATGTTTCCAAGTCCAACATCATTTCTACTTTTTAATGGCTCTGCTATAGATATTGAAATGTTTATTTCTATAGCTGTGAGCTCAACATTAATATTTTAGAATTATCTTATATTCTCTCCATTACACTTGTAATTCCATTTCAGAAAACTCGGAGTAATCATTGTAGCAAACTGTAATTAAATACTTACAGAGGTTTGCATATCATTATCAATTATAGTTTACTAAATGCAACAAAGCAAATTTTTTGGGGGAAATTGAGAAATTAACATTGTATGATTGTATGAAAGTGTAAATTCTGATCTTATCTATTTCAACATATAGCCTGGCTTTACCCATCGGAAAAATGAGAAAATTGAATTTGAAGTTCCTGAGATTTTGATTTTTTCTCGTAATTTGGGAAGCGTGTCAGATCTTTATTACCATTGCCGAATACAGGTCACCAGGCCTCCAGGTTTCTTATCCATATGACTCGCAATTTTCACTTCTCGTGAATGGCGCTTGTCAAAGAACTTGAAAAGATTGTATACATGGTGCTATTTATACATGTTATTACCTGACTACCTGACTTACCACACTAAAACGGTGTATATGACTGAGTCATGTATTCTCGACCTTTTTTAATTACCTTTTTTTGCCAATATTCAGTGCTTAAGATTGTTCATTATTACTTGTTATAAGAAAATCTGAGTCGCGTTACTTCATATTTCCGTATGAAGCAAAGTCTACAACAATCAACATGCTATATAATTCTATAGCTATTCACACTGGTTGTTTTTGAATATTGCACAACTCATTCTCTAAACTACTGAACATATATAAAAGCAACTTCGGTCTATGAAAGATAACTAGATTCCTTAAAAGTCCAACCATAATATCTAGAACTATCTGCTTCTGAATGTCCTTGAAAGTTTCAAATATTTGAAATGGAATGATAAAATGTGATTCTGATTTACAAATGTCACTTCAGGGTACATCGAGTTGAAGGCACATCAAATGGTGCTACTTTAACTTCTACTGGAACTGAAGAACTTCTGAAACAACAAAAATATTCATGATTGTAGGACAGCACTGGGTATGGAATTCAGACATTAAATTTTTACACTGCTTTAAAAAATTCTTTTACTAGTATTTAAAATTTAAAATCTTACGAAAAATATTTAAAACTCAAATGATTTTCCTTTTTTTTTTCGCCAGCACTGATCTCCCATATGAGAATGATGTTTTCCTATGGTTAAAGACAAAGTAGTTGGAAGAATGTTTTGGATACTTATGGAGCAAGAAAATGCTGAAAGTTCTTGATGTTTTTGTACAAAAAAATTATATATGTTAGCCTGTGACCAAGATTCCATTAAACCCCCTTGAAATCATTGCTTTACATATGCCTAGATCTCGAGTCTTGATATTATGTTATAATGATTTTTAAGAGGACTGGAAATTAAAGTATGTTCTATCATAGACTCATGAAAATTTTATTTAAGTTTCAGGCACGTAATGTCGGATGTGGGTAGGTGGATCTCTTTTTACTACTTATAAGGTTTATTGAAAATGCCCTCCCTTTGTAAAAGTATGGTCAAATCAGGGTAATGGGGTAATGTTTGAATAAAACATGCTTCTGAAAAAAGTTAGAATCTTGTCCTACCTGCCACCACCAAATAATTTTTTCCACATTTTTTTTTTTGGCTTGTCAAACATTTTCAGGTTAGCCAATTCCTCGTTTCAATAGCAATGATTCTTCCTCAGAAATAACATGCAGATTTAAATTTGAATATACAGTTACCTGCATTTGTATAGAGTAAATATTATACAAACCTTCTACTATATATCGGTAAAGCAATGTCAGATGCACGGAGCATTATTACGTAGGTTTCTCCTCTACAGATACTGCTACTACAAACAATAGCGATCTTTTCATCCTGTTCGGTCTGAACTAATTTAAACTTTCCAGCTCCATTGTTGGAAACGCTTTGGATGTCAAATATTATTTCACCGTTTATACCAACGTCGTTATCTGAGGCAGAAATCTGTATATAGGTAAGTATTGATATATTATATATATTTTAAAAGTATTTCTAACATAAATAAATTTAATTAGAACAAGATATTACTTTAAATTTCATTTTAATTGAACATGGTATCATTGTTAATATATAACTGTATATCGAATGAGGCATCTTTGAAATTTAACATATCAGTATCCACTTTCCATCTTTGCAAAACACAAAAAACAAATAACAAAAATAAAGCCGAACGAAAAGCGCATCAAATGGTTCAGATTTAAAAATAGCAAATCATTAACCACAACAAAAATTTACCATTGGCATTGCCTTTCATTTCTGAAAGTTTCCGAAAGAGAATCATTCTTACAATAAAAAGAGTTTTAGCAAACCTGTATCAATAATTTGTTGCTTAACGAGTAGTCCCCTTCTAGAACATTAACAAAGTACAACGGTGCAGTAAAAACTGGGGAGTACAAATTTGATGCACAGCTGTCGTTTGCATAAGGAGATTCTTTAATGTTTATAACCAATGTCGCTTGTCCGCGTAATGGCGGGGTTCCTCCGTCAGTTGCTGTTATTTGTAACTTTTGCATGAAAAAAAAAAACAACACATGAAGTTGTTTTATTGAAAGTATTGTCATTTAGTGATATTTAAAAAAATTGAGATCATGATTAAGCTTCATACATATAATATTTATATATAAGATAAAAAAAAACCCATTGGAGTGATTACATTGAATTGGCTAATTCCAGTTCCTCGTATTGTCTGTGTGAGAAAAATTCGGCCAGAATCTGGATAAATGTAGAAATATCTCTGTGCAGTTGTATCATTTGTTATACTGTATTTAATTTGGTTGTTTGGGGCCTACAAATACAAAATGGAAAGTCTGTACATTTTAATTTGGACATGGAAGAAAAAGAATCATGAGTAAATATGAGTGAAAAAAGGACTCCATATGCAGGTGATATTAGTATTTTTCTACATAATGTTAGTAAGTTGATGATAGAAAGGTTGAGAGTCCCCACGCTCATCGTTTAAAATGGGTGCTTATTTTGTTGGATACCCAAGAGAGAATGCTCGGAGTATGACCAATTTATAAACTTAAACAGACTGCTGACATATAATTTCATTGTACTGACATATAAATTCATGGTGCAGGGATTTCAACAACCTCGAACAAAGTCAGCACTTTTAAAATTCTTCATCATTTTATTTACCTTGTTAGCAAATTAAACTTAATATTAGGTATTTTGGCTGACGTTGATACCAATGGTCAACGGAATGTACAATATTCCAGATAAGTACATAGAGTACTCAGTAAACAGCAAGTGATGCTTGCGGTTCTAAGCACATGTTCCTACTTCTGGTAATACAGAGCGTTTACAACTTATTTCTGTTTGTAGGTTTTTGTGATCAATCTGACAATCACTGTCCATAATATTCACTGTCCATAATACTAAATGTCAATAATGTTCACCTATTACACTTTGATAAAATCAATATCCCAGAGTGAAAAAGATATCTAAGACCTTGTGTTGTCGTCTTTTGAGTTCACAGGGATACGAAGAAGCGACGTAAGAATGAACATAAACACATCCTTAGACTTATCTGATGTGAAATTTACGGTGTTTGCTGAGAAGTTTTGTGTTTAAAAGCAATGATTCAGAAAAGTTTCCTCAGGGATTAATTTTTCAAACATACGTTTAAAATAATTATCTGCTCTGCGAAGCCCCTTGAAGTGGGAAATGGCTTATAGTTTTGTATATTAAGTCAATTTTAACCTTACTGACCTTTCCATCTGCGTCTGTTGCTGTTATACTAGAGATGATAGTGGTTCCAATGGGGACGATTTCAGGAATCTGCATATTTGAAGGCATGGCTTGAATCACTGGAGGATAATTGTTGATGTCCTTTAAGATAATTTACATATTTCAAACTTCTAGAACCTTGTTGCAAAAATAAAAGTATTCGAAAGAATTTAAAGGTCACAGAGACAGATTTGAAGTTAATATTATCTCAAAATTTCTATATAATATCACGACTTATATGATAGCATTTCTCAAGAAAATATAATAAAAATCTTTTTTCATCTCAAAGTTATTGAAACGTCGAATTTCTGGACGGGTTTGATTGACATATTCTTAATACTTTAGAAAAGTGGCAATTTTGATGTTTATTAATGAAAATTCTGAGTAAAAATGTTGGAATGGAAAAGATTTAAAATCTTTATAAGTATAAAGTATTAAATCAGTCCGTGTTCAGAGGTGAGCGCAGACAAATCGGTGTCTATGCACCTTTAAAATGGCAGGGATGCAGTTTTCTTCTCAATTTTCATAGACATCATAGAAAATTTATTTAATATTTTTACTTTTTTTTGGTATGATAGTAAGCGAGACATAAAGATTTCATCGCCCTTGGAGAATCATATTTCTCGAGGGCAACACCCAAGGGCAATGTCACTGGCGCCCCCCCTTTTTTGATTCCAAAAAAATACACACATAAATCATTTTTTTTGAAGTGGCTGTGGGTCCCTACCCTGACCTCAAACTGGTCGGCCCCCTTTTGCAAAATTTCTGGATCCGCCACCACATGATAAGATCCAATGACAGAGTAAAGCTTTGATAATAACAATATAAAGAGATGTTAACTAAACCACTAGCCATGTGTCATAAAAAATCCTTCATGATATGTCAATGTGATTTACACTCTAGTTACATTATAAACCCATCCATGAAATTTCACGCGTTTGAATTGATTAACAATCAATTTACAATATAGTCAATGTAACTCAGTCGCAATCATCTCAGTAGCACCATTTTGACGTTACACCCGTTAATACAAAGTTTGTTACAAGGCAAACGAGACGGTCACTTGTCTCTCTCTCTGTCAAACAGATTATATTTTACTATTGATAAATTAAACAAAATATAATAATAAGATTTTGACAAAGGTATAACCGCGTTAAAATACCACAGTTCTACGACAATTAAGACAAATAAAGCCACTTACTATGGACACTTACGCATTCGATGTATAAAATAACTACTAGCAAATATAATAAGTCCGTAAGTTATTTTCATGAAAATAAAATATGATTTGTTTAATTTACCAAATAGGGATAGTTATTCTGGTAAATAATTTCTACAGATTTGTACAACGAATTGAATAAATTGTGACCTTTAATAATTTGAAAGTCAAGCTAAAAAAACCTCCATATTAAAGAGGCCTATCCTGAAAAAAGAAAGCGGAGTCCTTTTTATTAATCTTTGAAAAAATTTTCATAACTTTGTTTTATTTGTAGCTCAAAATGTTTACACCATACCTCTAGATTTATAGTGACTGTTGCTGTTGCAGACAAAGCATTGGAACCTTCTCCTTCAACTGTGGTCACTTGGAACACATAGCTATTTTTAGTCTCAAACTGGAGAAGTTGTTTGTTTGTAATCAGGCCGCTATTCTGGTTGATACTAAAGACACTGAATTCTCCTGCACTGAATTTGTAAGTGATCTGATCCACAACATCCTGGTCCAACGCCTACAAAATCAATAATGTTTTCGTCAAAAACCAAATACCCAATTACTAAAACAGGACAATTTCTGTTTGCTCAAAGCATAATGACATCATATTTATGTAATAGAATGAAACAATACAACAAAACCAGTATCCGTGATAATAATTGATTTGAATATAGTTAATATCAATGAATTAATAAATAAAATTACCATACCGTGACTTGCACTATAGATGTACCAATTGGCTGTCGTTCAGGAATAGAGCCGACAATGTTAGTCTCTGTAAACAAAGGAATGGTGTCTTGTACATCCTGAACATTAACAGTAACAGTAGCTGTTCCTGTTCTACTACTAGCTCCTCCATCAATGCCCAGAACCAGAATCACATGGGAAGTTCTTGTTTCGTAGTCTAGTGGAGTGGTTGTTCTTATTAGCCCAGATGGTAAAATGGTAAATCTGTGGGAAATTAGAAAATATTGCCTTATAGATATCTGTACCTCTGCTTTAATCAGCATTCAAAGAAAACTGATTATATTCATATTCTGAATGTTTCCTTTCTTTAAAAAGCAAAGATTATTGTACTTACAAACTAGAAGAACCAGTAGATGAAAAGGGTGATATTTGGTAATTGATGTTTGCATTTGCACCTTGGTCTGCATCTGTTGCCTACAAAATCAAAATGACTCAAAATGTTTGTTTTGGGTCAAGAGAAAATTATAATTGAATTAGAAACTAAGACATATAATGTTAGACTTTCCTTCAAAGGTGTTTACCAAAACAAACAATTGATTTAATGTAATACGACTGAGAGAGGACTTACTGTAACTGTTCCTACATCTTCATTTGATCTTCCCTCAAGTACAGAGAAGGTGTAAGAAGCGGGTGTAAAAATAGGATTGTTATCGTTGACATCTTGGATTATGATTGTCAAGGTTGTCTGTGCAGACTGAAAGTCAAAACACAAATAAGTTCTCAATATCTTTCTTAAGAATATGTAAATCACATTTTAGAATTGCTACTTTATCTTAAGCAATCCATTTTCAAGGGATATCTATTTTATTGGATCCTTAGAAAAATAATCGAATCACATTTTCTTACTTGTTAATGGAAATAATAAATTTTGTTTCTATTACTGAGAATCCCCCAAGGAAAATTTTTATTGGCTGTATTTCACTTACCAGTCCACTCTGATCCTGCACTCTAATGTTTAAAGTGTACTGAGGGGTGGCTTCTCTGTCCAGTGCTCTTTGTGATCTAACTTCTCCTCTGAAATAGCATATTCATATATACAACATTTCAAATCAGATCATTATAGTTATTATTATTATTTAATTTTCTGGCATTAAAGAAAGGTGGAAACACACTTACGTTGTCGAATTAATGCCAAAGTCATTGTTCATATTGCCTGAGATGATGGAGAATCTTAGTGGTAGTCCTTCTGGGTCCCTAGCCTGTAAAACAAAATAAATCAATAAAAAATATGAAAAATAAACTCAGCACTAATGGCTCTATAGCCTGTAAAACAATATAAAAGATGAATAATGCTACATCAACTTAACACAAATTTCCTTAGCATGTAAAACAACATAAAAAGATGAAATATAAGATATATGTATTAAAACAACACTGATCTATTGGCACTTTACTGGGGATTCCTTACAGATTGAATAATAGCAAAGAAATTAGAAAGATCAGAGGAAGATCTATACACGAGTGCAAAGTAAATTTTTAAGCAAACAGTCAAGCTTAACAATACAGTGAGGACTAATAGATGACTATAACAACTAATTTCTTCATTTAGCATCGGCAGTCTCCCAATTTCGTTCCTCCTTTTCTTACACAAAGCTAAAGTTATAGTTGGAATGTTAACCTGAGACATTTTCATGATCCTTCAGCAGTAAGAGTGTCATTCAAGATTTTAATTTATCATAGTAGAAAAAAAAACTATGGTGTTGAATAAATAAGGAAGA